>NW_023416912.1:204819-208939 GCF_002922805.2 Oryzias melastigma | reverse complement strand
GTATTAAAGTTTGGAAAATAATATAGAAATCTAACATGTTCATCTCACAGCAAATGTCTCCTTTAGCACTTTTTAAAAAAGTTTTTTTTTCCGGATTCATCTTTGTTCCTTCTTATACTTTTTTTTTTTTAACATTCTCATTCCAGATCAGTTACAGATGAACAGATTTACAATGACAGATTTGACTTTGCTTCTAGTTTCCTGGATTCCCGAACAGCTCTTTCCTTCCAAAAGTTAAAGTCCCACTATTTGTCACGCACCAAGGTGTGTGAAATTTGTTCTCCGCATTTGACCCATCCCCTTGGGGAGCGGTGAGCTGCAGACACAGCCGCGCTCAGGAACCATTTGGTGGTTTAACCCCCCAGTCCAACTCCTTAGTGCTGAGTGTCAAGCAGGGAGGCACTGGGTCCCATTTTTAGAGTCTTTGGTATGAGTCGGCCGGGATTTGAACCCACAACCTTCCAATCTCAGGGCAGACACTCTACTACAAGGCCACTGAGCTGTTCATATTGATTGTTATACACAACGAGTCACCAAACAGAACATTGATTACTGTTTCTCTTTCTATAGATAGACCCACAGACTGATTACAAGATTCTGTATTTTGTTTCTGTAAATTAATCTGAAAAATACATTAAAATTAGTCAGTTTGCAGATGATTCATTAGTTTAAAAACTTATTTTTTCAAAGTTATGAAACGTAACTCTAGTTTTTTAAAAACAAGAACTGAACCAAAACTCAAGTCATTCATCTGAAAACTATTGATCATCTGAACTATTATCCAGACTCCTTTAACTCTGACAAACACTTACTGTTTCACTCCTGGCCTGATGGACTTGAAGTCAGGATTAAAGTCCTTTGACCAGTCACTCCTGAAGGACTCAAAGCTGGAGACAGATCCATATCCAGATCCAGATCCAGGTTTGTTCCTGTGAAGACTGAAGGTTGCTGGTGTGAGGTCTGAGCTCTGACATGGAGAAGAGTCCTGGACACTTGGAGATGTTCATCTCACCTCTGAGGTTTGACCTGGTGATAGTTACCATACCTCCTTTTTTCAGAGGGATGGGCTCCCTCCTGTGTGTCCTCCCACTGATCCATGCTGCTGGATTGACTGGATCCACAGGATCAGCTCACACACACCTTCTTCCAGCCTTCACCTGCAGAGGAAACCCTCATCATCATCATCATCAGAGGAAGCTGCTGAACATCAGCTGCTGAACATCACTCCTGCTCTCCCTCCACCAGATGGAGACATGAAGCTGCAGCAGCAAACACTCCATGATGGAGCAACATTTCACTCATTCACTCATTTTGACAAAGAAACAACAAAACTTTTCAGGAAACATGAAGCAGACCAAGAACAACAGACACCAATCAAAGAATGAACTGAACAGAAAGAAAGTGAGATGCAGAAACCAGCAGAGGGCTGCAGGCTGAGCAGCTCTGGATTCTGATTCAGTCATTTGATGAAGAGAGTACTGCATCACTGATGAAGCTGCTGAGAGTAGAGCTGAGAAGAACCTCCAGACAGAGAGTAAATGAGTATCTGGTATCTTGGATATCCTGGACTAAAGACAGAGAACAGGTTCAACAAGAAACCTGACACCGTTAAAACAGTTGAGGAGGGGCGGAGCTTCAAGACGTCAGATTGACAGGTTGTTGATCTCAGTGACTGGAAAATGAAAGTGTTTCCATTATGGTCATAAAATCATATTTATTAATTTTTTAATAAAGAATATCGACTTTAGCTAACACAGATTAGCCTTTTTTCAGAACTTATTTCAGTGAACTTCAGTCTCTCTTTTTTTAATCTAAAAAAAAACAATAGTTTTACTTTTAAACTTAGAAACTTCACCAACACTTTACTTTCAAGATGTATTTACTGCTTGTTACAGAAGTGCATTCAGTTTGTTTAGTTAACGTACTTAAGATCCAAAATTATCCTGTATTTTAGATCAAACAATAGTTTGTGTCTGAACTGCATTTTTACTACAATATACTTTACTAATAAGGATCGCAAATTAGCAACCTTTGAAGTCCCAAATATTTGTACTTAAACTTCCTGGAACAGATCGCAAATATCAGAGTAGTCAGATTCTCATTATAGTCTTAACACAGACGTCACTGCCTTCATCATGAGTGGAGAACACAACAAAAACTAAGACTCACTGTGAAGAAGAATAGGAAGACTGTTGTAGCTGCTGTCTCGTCCTTCTCTGTCTGCTTTGACATGGAGGTAAACGCTCAACTTCTTCAATTCCTGATTCAGGAACACCTGAACAAAGCTCCGCCCTCTGTATATGTGTGTTTGTGTTAGTCGTCTTCCTGTAATCATACACCTGAAAGAGTCTCTGCATTACAGGTGTTGCTCCTCTAAGTCGTGGCTCAGAGGGCATGTGGTCTGTTAGTTGGAACTGAGAGGCAGCACACGTTTTAATATGCTTGTAGCATTTTATCAAGAGAATTTATTCTTCAGTCACAATATCAACATATTCAAAAATCCACACAACCATGACATGACCTGAAATAAACAAATTATCTATTCTCTTTTATAATAATCAGTCCTTCAAGAAGCCTTTTCTCTGCTTCCGTCAACCACATGCGGTCATGCTTATAACACTTAGATCGGTTCTCAATGTACACAGATTAAACTAATACAATGTTTTTATAAAAAAATTTTAAACTCTGTATTTTAACCAAAATACAAATCTCAGATCTGTTTTCTTTTTCTTGATTTGAAAAAATATATACTTATAATTATTTTAACAAAAATAATTAAATAAAACGTACAGGAATTTTAACCAAAAGGTTGACTGGCACTGTTCCTTCAGTCTTTTAAACTGCCATGTATTTAAATACAGTTACTCAATATCATTACTGGTATTTGGTATTGAAACAAAAGAAATGTACATTCAGTTACATAAAATCCCAGTTAATGTTATTGCGGATGAAAACGTTTCATAAAAAAATGTCAACAGAAATATATTAAAGTTCCCTGCTTCAAAACTAGTTTCTAGCATATTCCATTCCCAATAAACATGGCCGCTAGCATTAGCGAGTTAGCTTTCAACACTTCACAACACACATAACAAAATTCCTCACAACAAACCTTAGAACTCGAACTAATCGAAATTCCTTCCCACTCTCCTCTGGGGAGCGGGAGAGATTTCAGATCCCCAGTGGATCGCCCACGCTCCCACTCTTGGCCGTGGACCACGCCCCCGACACCATCCTGCATGTCTGAGTGAGAGTGATTCCTGCTGGGTCCTCTGTCCTCCTGGTCGTGGACTGCACTTCTTCTTCATCTTGACTATGGACTTAATCATCACTCGTCCCTCAGCTTTATCTGAATGAACTCTTTTAGATACGTAGTTGTAGAAGCTAATTTTTCTTTAACTGTTCAGATATCTCCTGTCCGTCCTGGGATAGGATCTCTCCTTCATGTGGGAATCCCTAAGGTTTCTTCTTTTTTTCCTGACTCAGGTTTTTTTTAGGAGTTTTTCCTTACCGGGAGGGAGGGTCTAAGGCAGAGGTCTCAAACTCAAATCAGCCGGGGGCCGCTGGAGGCGGAGTCTAGGTGAGGCTGGGCCGCATCAGGATTTTCACAATAAAATCTTTGAGAAAACATTCCAATGTTCTCAAATATCTTTATTTTTAACAAAAAATAATGAATAAATAATGAATGACATGTATAGATCTTTGTGTGTGTTGATTTATATATATATAAAAAATAAGGGTAGTTAATGTCCGTTTCTGGAATAGTTTATATTGAAGATTAAATTTTAGATATATTGCTAGGGGGTAGGATTAAAAAAAAATTTTAAACTTCTTCCTACTCCATTTCAAACTACATAATTGAGGTGTAATGTATTTATTTATAATTTATATAGAATTTTCTGTTGTTTTCTTGTTTTTTTACCATGTACATTAAAAGATTAATAAAAAAAAACATAAATTAGTAATAAATAAATAAAATAATAATAATGACCAAACAACAGATACAGACAACTGAAGAAACCACATACTGACTGAATAGAGAAAACTCATTATTTTTGTTCAGTTTCAAATGTCTGTATTAACAGATCCTCCTTCAGAGTTAGAGAAGCCCCGGTAACGAGAA
>NW_023416912.1:202828-204443 GCF_002922805.2 Oryzias melastigma | reverse complement strand
CTATCGCGTTTACATGGACTGGAATGCGCGCCGACACAGCCGGTGTGTGAACCTTAAAAGTCACAGACACGCGCACGCAGGTGCAGCCTCAAGCTCAGGATCACATGTCTGACAGGCGGGTGCCGCGGACCGCCGCGCGGGGTGGGCTACAGGTTTGTGGCTCAGAGCTTGTGGAGTTCTGGTTAGGAACAGCCAGCACGTCAAAAAACGTATTCCTCGACATCATATCTGTCTCTCATTCATTCTGAGAGAGACATCCACTGACGGAGCTGGTAGCCCCTTCGACACGCGGTGTGGCGACAGAAACACATTTTTTGACGAGCCGCGAGCAGCAAATTCCCCGCGAGGGACACGAGAATTTGTCACAGAAATTGTGTTTGGTTCTTCATGGCTCCTCCTCCGCCCAGCTGATTGGAGGAAGGAATGAATGATAGACAGAGGTACTGGACAGACCGCCGATGTCCCGCCTCCAGAGTCATATACCTCACTGTGATTGGTTCATTCAGCTCTGCACATAACAACTGTCATTCATATCAGCCTTGCGGGCCGCACGAACAGTAATCTTTCATATGAAGACGGGGGCCGCAAATCATCATCCTGCGGGCCGCAGATGGCCCGCGGGCCGCGAGTTTGAGACCCCTGGTCTAAGGGCAGGGATAACCAGTTTTTGTAGTCTGTTTAGTTTTTAACAATTGTTTATATTTTGAAGCCCAATGAGGCAAATTTCTTTGTGATTTTGGGCTATATAAATAAAATTTAATTGAATTGAATTTGATATGAACAGTTTTCTGTTTGTGATTTACGCCAAATCTACTTTCTCTCTCTGCGTCTTCGCTTACAGCTTTTGTTATGAGCTCCAGAATGGAGTCATCTGTCACGTTCGGGTCTGAAATGTGAGGTTTAAGGTCTTGTCTCACATAAGAGTATTTCTCATTAATACCTTGATACAATGAATGAAGGAACACACCCTGCCTCAGTTGGCTATCATAACTGAAACCGCTACTGTGTTTGGATGCAATTAACACACATTAGTTTGTACAAAAGCTGTTGTGGCGTTTCCTTGTCTTGTTGCTTAGCGTTACTGAGTTCTTGAAATAATTCAGTACTGCTTTTCTCACGCAGATGAGCTCTTGAGACGTTTTAGCTCAGCTACAGTCAGGTTGTCTTTGGTGATAAGCATGTCTTTAAAGCTACCCGGCTTGATTATCTTTAACACTTTTCGAATAATTTCAGCCTCTGTGAAGCCTACACTCATGCCATCATCCAGCTGTTTACACAACAGGTTATAACTCACATCAGACCACCATGAATCTTGTACTCTCTACGTGGCAGTACTGATTTAAGCTCAGACAGTCTGATCAAACCTGTGACTGGATCATCGATGGCAGAAGGTGAAGCTGATCCGCTCTTTACGGTTAACACTGCATCTCTTGCGCTGTCACTGTTCATTGGCGCTGCTTTAATCGAGTCACAGTCTGTCAACACTTCAGCCTCCTCTTCATCAGCTGTTGGTGGTAGGGCTGCCACGATTATTCGACTAATCGAAGACTAATCGACTATTAAAATAGTCAACGAATAATTTGGTTGTCGAAGCGTGGTTTTTTTTTTTTTTTTT
>NW_023416912.1:187997-202730 GCF_002922805.2 Oryzias melastigma | reverse complement strand
ACAGGAAGTTCTCGGTAGGCTCATAACAACACGCTAGCTCGAAAATGTGGGAAACATAAGGAAAATAAAAGAGGAAAAAGTGTCAAACGTAATTTCCGCAAGACAGAATTTGTGTTCCATGAGATCACCTGAAGATGAAGCATGTTGAGACCATAGACTTAATATATAATTAGACACAGCATCTCTGACGTCACCCATTGACTTCCACAGTCCCTGAAATGAAGCCTGAATATTCAGCTCATGGCCGCAGCCATATTGGCTGGAGTTAACTCCGCCTCACACGGACGTTCCAAATATGGGGAAAAGGGGCGGGGCCGAGTTCACCCGCTTTTCCTCCGATTTGTTTTAGTTCACGCCCACAGCTCTGCCGTCTGCGGCTCCTCAATGCTAACGGCTAACCGCTTCAATTCTCCAGGAAAGCTGCACCGCGGTGGATTATTTACATCATGAATCTTTACAGGTGAGTACTTGGTGTTTTACACACAATCTGTAAAGCGGTGGAAGTGACTTTTAGACAACAATGAAAACGTATTTTCCCGTGGTACGAGTTTAGTACGAACTGAACATCCACTGTTTGAACATGTTATTTCTGTGGTCCTAAGATATCTTATTTAATAAGAGTTATTTAGTCTTAAGTTACTGTAGTCTTTATATACACATTAAAAAAAACACCACAACAGTAATATGATTGTGTGAAACGTAGTTTTTCTCTAGTGTTAAATCAAATTGTTGATATATGATCACATGATGCTGTGATTACAAAATGAGGAGCATTTCTTTTTACTTCTTAGTTAAGTTAATCATGTCAACTTCTTAAAGCTGGAGCTAATATTTAAGTGAATCCTCTAAACACAGTCACAGTGAAGCAGAATGAACTAATATCAGTCAGAATGTGATGAACATCAGGTCTGAAGAGGTTAAACAGACTGATGCTGCCTCCTCTTCTGCTGACAATCCAACTAAATACTGTCATGTTCTTTCAAAGATAAACTCATTTTCTTAAAAGATTTGGTTTAAAGATATTCACATGGATTTTGACCATAAACAAGATGAAATATTTTATTTTGTGTGTTTAGCTCATCTTTACAGAAACAGCACATGTACAAATATTTATGAGTGAAATCTATTTTCTTTTCCTTACAATTACAGTTTGGATTAATGGTGACGTCATTTCCATTTGGCACCAGAAGGACCGTTCAAGAAAACCACCACAGCGACGTGAGCTCGGCGAGGATCCACATCACCTGGATCAGCTGAGGCAGACGATGGTGGACATCTTTTATTTTTAATTCTACAAGGAAGAGCAGCTCCTGGTTCTCTCATCACTGTGGAGGACGTGAACGGGCGGCGTCTGGAGTCTGGAGCTGTCATGGGGATTGGAGAGAACGTCCAGCAGCTGCACACTCTTCAACCCACCAATAAACTTTATTTTTCCTTTCATTTCTTACTGATTTTATTTTCAGTAAATAGAAATGAACTCTTAAGGACCATTTATTAGGTTCTTTAAATATAAAAACAGACAGTATTATCATAGATGATGCTTTCTAATCATGACATGTTTAAAGAGGTCCCTACTTTGAATAAAGGGAAACTAATTCTGAATTTTCAATGATTAATGTTTGTAATGTTTTGAATGATTTCATCTGCTTCAAAAATAAATTTTGTACAATCTGACTTTGACCCACATTTCCTTTTGTCTTACCTATATGCTAAAACAGTGAATACACAGAAGAGACTGGTCACTCATATGTTAAACATGATTTTTATTGAATCACATCAGCAAGAGTCATCTTCATATGTTAAAATTAGAATTTTACTGCCTTTAAATGTAAATGCTGGATTGTTTTGGATTATAAATCCACTCAGCACCAGAAGCAGACCTGAAGAGGAACATACAAGACAAACATTAGATACAATTAAAAAAAAAACATTTAATATACATTAGAATCACAATACAGAGCTAAATATAACATGTACACATTTATTAAAAATTGAATATTGAAATTATATGTTCTTATTAACTGAAAGTTTTCTGTCTTCACATTTTAACTTCACATGAAGAGATTCTGGTGTTACTGTAGCAGATCTGAATCATGTCCTTATATGTTATAACTTTGTCATTAAAGAAAATAACTATAAATACAAATACTGAGAAAACGTCATTTTTTAAACTTTAAACACAATAGATATTAATGTTGCTGAGAATTTTTAAAAATCGAATTACTGGAACTAAAATAAACAATCATAATAAACATTAATGATTTATTTCCGGCAAATATAAAGTTATTCTTTTAGTACTTACCGGAGAAAAGACACCAGATGACTCCCAGAGAGCGTACTAGAACAGTTTACAGCAGGCAGCGGGACAAAAACCGAAATATAGCGCTCATGCTAACGCTAAATCTGTAGCAGACCAGCAAAACATGTATATACATGTATATGTATAGGAATATTTTGAGTCCAAAGATGTTATTAGTGTCTTGCTTTAATAAATGGGCTTCAGTGAGCAAATATTTTGAGTGTGTTTATATCTGCAAATAGCTTTTGAAATACTTTGTACATGTTTTATTAAATATATGTCTTAAAGCTTTGAAAAATACTTGCAGGCTTTTAATAAGTTTCTGTAGTTGATTCAGATTACCTCATTTGATTTAAGTCTTGTTTTAATGCCAGAAACAAATGAAGGACAAAAGCTGCAGATTCATTAAAAGATTATTAAACTATTGTCTTTATTTTAGATAGAATATAGCTGAAAGACCTCAAGTTTAAAGATAATGATGGTTAAGATGAGTGTTTTACATCCAGTCGCCACAAGAACCGATTAGTTGACTAATCGAAAGTAATAGTCGGAAAATAATAGTCGGAGATTAGTCGACTATTGAAATAATCGTTTGTGGCAGCCCTAGTTGGTGGTGTTCGCAGGTCATCGATTAGGTCACGGAAAGCAAGCAGATGAGACATCCCTTGGTCCTCAAGACTCCTCAATTGCGGACTTCTCAGATAGTCTACAATGAAGTCGTAGAGGTCCACTTCTGTTGGTTTTGCACCTGGCCATTCTTCTTCTTCTACTTCCTCTTTCAATGACTCTGCAAGCTTGTAGAGAAGATCTCTGCACCCTGCGCTGGTCAGCTGGAGAAGCTTTTGCTGGATTTCCCATCTCAGGTCTCGTAGAGCGGTCATGGCTGGTTATCTGGAATCAGTTGCGTTGGTCATCTGCTGAAGAATTCCTTGGTTCTTTTCAGATTAGAGCCTAACCAGCAGGTGGCGCTAATCCCGGACGAGCCCCCAAAATTGTTGCTCCTCTAAGTCGTGGCTCAGAGGGCATGTGGTCTGTTAGTTGGAACTAAGAGGGAGCACACGTTTTAATATGCTTGTAGCATTTTATCAAGAGAATTTATTCTTCAGTCAGAATGTCAACATATTCAAAAATTCAAATAACCATGACATGACCTGAAATAAACAAATTATCCATTTTCTTTTAATAATAATCAGTCCTTCAAGAAGCCTTTTCTCTGCTTCCGTCAACCACATGCAGTCATGCTTGCTGAGAAACTTGTCGCTCAACAAATCATAACGCATCTTAACAACACTCCATTTTCACTTCATCCCATGCAGTTTGGATTCAGAGCTCGGCACTCAACGGAGACAGCCAATTGTTTTGTCATAGAAAACATCAAGCATTCATTGGATAAAGGGGGTGTAGTTGGTGCTGTATTTCTAGATTTGAAGAATGCTTTTGACACGATAAATCATGAACTACTGCTGACTAAACTAACTAAATTCAACTTTTCACCTCATGCAATAAAATGGATAGACTCCTATCTGTCTAATAGAGTACAGTCAGTAAGGTTGAATGAGTATCTCTCCCCTCCTCTCCGTTTGTGTACCGGTGTTCCGCAAGGATCCATTCAAGGCCCTCTGTTTTTTTCCCTTTATATAAATGATCTGCCTTCAGTTTGTTCGAATGTCTCTATTCAAATGTATGCTGACGATACAGTAATTTATACACATGGTGAAAACATGACTCAAGTCACTGAGAAACTTACAAAATCAA
This sequence comes from Oryzias melastigma, assembly GCF_002922805.2. Classification (NCBI taxonomy): domain Eukaryota; kingdom Metazoa; phylum Chordata; class Actinopteri; order Beloniformes; family Adrianichthyidae; genus Oryzias; species Oryzias melastigma. The sequence goes on along the minus strand of NW_023416912.1, from coordinate 198,676 downwards.
TGTCTGATATCACGCATTGGTTAAATCAGTCAAGTTTAAAACTAAACGTTAATAAAACAGTTGCAATGTTTTTTTCTAAATCCATAATCAAAGCACCAGAAGCGGACATTTTTGTAGCTGGAAACAAAATTATGAAGACAGCACGATTCACATTTTGTGTGGTTTCACACAAAATGTAAATCAACCTACTCACTGTCACAAGCACACCCTGGACCATGTTTTAACTCATGGAGTTGAGATTAGCCAGCTGAATGTCCTTCCTCATAACCCCATACTCTCAGATCATTTTCTAATTACCTTTCAGTTTAAATTAGAAAATCCTACTGCTCCAATAAATAAGAAAGAGCTTAAACGAACATTATCTGACCGTTCTGTGTCCGAATTTAAACTCGCAGTCCAACCAATGTTTAGTAACATGTTGGATAAATATTCTCAGAGCACTTTAAGCCCCGTTGATAATGATCAGTTTGTCAATGATACCATGCAAGCCCTCAGAGGAACACTTGATGCTGTTGCCCCTCTGAAACTTAAGCTTGTTAGACAAAACAGAGTAGCACCGTGGTTTAACGCTGAAACACGTTCCCTAAAACAAAGAACTCGTAAATTAGAAAGAAAATGGCGCCGTTCCGGATCAGAGCACTCTCTGAATGCTTGGAAATGTAGCCTCTTAAGTTATAAAAAATCCCTGCGTAAAGCGAGAACTCAATATTACTCAACTTTAATAGCAGAAAATGCAAATAACCCAAGATTTCTCTTTAGTACTATAGCCAGGCTGACCAACAGCCACAGCTCGGTTGAACCACATATTCCTGCTACTATCAGCTCTGAAGATTTCCTTCAATTCTTTGATAATAAAATCTCAAATATTAGACAGAAGCTAAATGTGGTTATTCCCACTATCGACCCAAAGCAGGCAGAAGTTGTAGAAATAAAGGCATCCATAGAAACGTCTGTAACATTAGACTGCTTTACTGCTGTGGACCAAGCAGAAATAGCATCAGTTATTACGTCTTCTAAAACCTCCACTTGTCTCTTAGACCCAATCCCCACTAAACTTTTTAAAGAAATCTTCCCCCTTATTAGTGAATCCATTTTAACCATAATAAATGCCTCCCTAGAAACTGGTTATGTGCCTCAGTCTTTTAAATATGCTGTTGTTAAACCTCTTTTAAAAAAACCCAGCCTGGATCCTGACATTCTAGCCAACTATAGACCAATATCTAATCTCCCATTCATATCTAAAATCCTAGAAAGAGTTGTAGTAAAGCAGCTGCAGTGCCACCTACAGGACAATAATCACTTTGAAGATTTTCAGTCAGGGTTCAGACCTCACCATAGCACTGAAACTGCACTGGTCAGAGTTACCAATGATTTGCTATTAGCTTCAGAAAAGGGACTAATCTCTGTTCTGGTCCTGTTAGACCTGAGCGCAGCCTTTGATACCATCGACCACAGCATCTTACTCCAGAGACTAGAGCATGACATAGGGATCAGGGGATCTGCCCTCCAGTGGTTTGAATCCTATTTATCTGATAGATACCAGTTTGTTAATGTAAATGGACAGTCCTCTCATTGTACTAGAGTTAGCTACGGAGTCCCTCAGGGCTCAGTTCTAGGGCCCATTCTGTTCACGCTTTACATGCTGCCCTTAGGAAACATAATCAGGAAACATAGCATTAACTTTCACTGTTATGCAGATGATACACAGCTGTATTTATCCATTAAACCTGACCAGAATGACCACCTAGAAAAACTGAATTCCTGCATCAGAGACATTAAGACCTGGATGACAATTAATTACCTCCTCCTAAACCCAGAAAAAACTGAGGTCATGATACTGGGTCCTAAACACCTGAGAGATGCTCTCTCAGATCAGATAGTCTCCCTGGATGGTGTAAATGTTGCCTCCAATTCTTCAGTCAGAAACTTAGGGGTTTTATTTGACCAGGATTTATCATTTAAGGCTCACATATCTCAAGCTTGTAAAACTGCATTTTTTCATCTACGTAATATAGCTAGGATCAGGAATATGTTATCTAAAAGTGACGCTGAAAAACTCATCCATGCATTTGTTACATCTAGACTGGATTACTGTAACTCTTTACTAATAGCATGCCCGAAAAGTTCTTTAAAAAGTTTTCAGCTTGTCCAGAATGCAGCAGCACGATTGTTAGCAGGAACTAGTAGAAGAGAACACATCACTCCTGTGTTAGCTTCTCTCCACTGGCTACCAGTTGAATCCAGGATCAAGTTCAAAATCCTCCTGTTAACCTATAAGGCTCTGAATGGTGTGGCCCCATCCTATATTAGAGATCTCATAGTTCCTTACCAACCAGTCAGAACACTTCGTTCACAAAATGCTGGACTGCTTGTAGTTCCTAGAATTTCTAAAAGTACAGTTGGAGGTAGAACCTTCAGCCATCAAGCCCCTGTTCTATGGAATAAGCTCCCAGCTCATGTCAGAGAGGCCAGCACAGTTTCTACCTTCAAAACTAGCCTTAAAACATTCCTCTTTGGACAGGCGTTCTGCCAGGCTAGCTAGTAATCAGAGAATATTCCCTCTCATGTGGTCCTTGTGAGGCTAGATTAATAAATTAATATTGATGCGTTTAAATATAAATTTAGATTTTCCATCAGCGTTATTTTTCAGATCAGCTGTGGGGTTCTGTTCTCTATTCTCATCTACTTCTCCTCTCTTCTATTCTTTATTATTTATTGTATTTAGTTCTCCATGCTTTTGTTGGTGCAGTTCCATTCACATGTTGTTCTTCTTTCCCACTCTCCTCTGGGGAGCGGGAGAGATTTCAGATCCCCGGTGGATCCCCCACGCTCCCATTCTTGGCCGTGGACCACGCCCCCGGCACCATCCTGCATCTCTGAGTGAGAGTGATTCCTGCTGGGTCGCCTGTCCTCCTGGTCGTGGACTGCACTTCTACTTCATCTTGACTATGGACTTAATCATCACTTGTCCCTCAGCTTTATCTGAATGAACTCTTAGATTCGTAGTTGTAGAAGCTAATTTTTCTTTAACTGTTCTGGTATCGCCTGTCCGTCCTGGGATAGGATCTCTCCTTCATGTGGGAATCCCTAAGGTTTCTTCATTTTTCCTGACTCAGGTTTTTTTAGGAGTTTTTCCTTACAGAGAGGGAGGGTCTAAGGGCAGGGATAACCAGTTTATTTAGTCTGTTTAGTTTTTAACAATTGTTTATATTTTGAAGCCCAATGAGGCAAATCTCTTTGTGATTTTGGGCTATATAAATAAAATTGAATTGAATTGAATTGAACCATAGTGATTGATTCTGAGTTCATCTTAACCCGCTTCTTGTAACGGGCTTGGTTTGACCCACTTTCACGGGTTTGAGTTATCTCTCTTTCTGGAACCGAAAACTCAGAGTTTTGCTGAATTTGGAGTTCACGAACTCAGAGTTCCAACAAAACCTGCTTCTTGAAACGGGCCCCAGGTGTCGGTAACAGTAATATTCGCTGTAATTTTGTTTTTTACTTTTCTTCTATTTGTTGCTTTCTTCCTTTAGCTCATTTGCTAAATTTTGTCTTTCTTTGTTTGATTAAATGTGATGAGTTTCAAATTTATGAATAAAGTTTTTTTTTTAAAGGACTACTTTTTGGCTATTTTGTTTAAAAAAAAAAGTGTCAACAGCTGGTCCAGACTACACAGGGAATAAGTGTTTGTAAGTGACTTTTTAGGTGTGACACTTTGTTTTTTTCCTTTATCAAGCTTATAATGTAAATGTAAAGCTTAAATAAAGTAAATATTTTATTTGACGACATTTTAAGTTTATTTTCATTCAGTTAAACATCACACAGAGTAAAACAACCAGTTTTTATTCATTTGACAGTAAGGGAGAAAAAAAATGGCGCATGTTGGCGCCACTTTCTGAGCTGTAAAGAGATTCGTCATTATTCCGGAAGAGCAGCTGGTCTCGTGTTCACTCCTCCGAGCGGCGGCAAATAGCTCGTTAAGATAATTGTGTTCCGGTGAAGCTGAGCGGTTCGGTTCTGCTGGATGAGTTCAGGTCAGTGGTTCTTCATTCTGCTTGTTTAGTTTGTCAAATTCTGCTTTCCAAGCTGAACTTTATTGTCAAATGTGACGTTTTACTCGAGCTGACTGGAGTTTGAATGAGCTGTGTTGCCAGATAGAGTCACGGTTTTCCAGCCCAAATGTCTTCTAAAACCTACGGAGCCCCTAAAGGGACATCGGGAAAAAAAAAATTAGAGTTAAAAAAAAAAAAAAAATTACTAACTGGTGGGCACCACTTATGAGATTGGGAAAAAAAAATTAAAGTTAAAAAAAATTTTAAAAAATTACTAACTGGTGCGCATCACTTACTATCTGGTGGGCACCACTTACTATCTGGTGGGCACCACTTACTGACTGGTGCGTCCCACTTGCTAACTGGTGGGCACCACTTACTATCCTGTGCGCATGAGATAGGCTACTGGCCATTTGCAGGCATTTGCGTACCAGAAACCTTCTCACAGTCAGACAGCTACCTCAAGATGAGTTTAAGTGGGCTGATTGAATTTTACTTTGACTTCGGCATCCCTTACAAAGACATTGCAGCTTTACTTGCCCACCGTCACAATTATATTATCTCTGAACGTCACCTAAAAGGGATTTTAAAGTCATGTGGTTTGTTTCGGTGCAAAGGATACACCAGCCTGGATCAGGTTACCTCTTTTATTCTGGAGGAATTGAGATCATCCGGTAAACTCCATGGGTATCGGTGGATGCATGCAAAGTGCGTTCAAAATGGTCTGCATGTAAGGAAGGAACATGTCCGTCTGATTTTGCAAGAACTTGACCCACAGGGAGTTGAACTCCGAAGAGCCAGACGTCTGCACCCCCGCAGTTACTTCGCTAAGGGTCCAAATTATATCTGGCATTTGGATTCATACGACAAACTGAAACCCTTCGGATCTGCATTAATGGCTGCATTGATGGGTTTTCACGGAAAATAATATGGATGAACGCATTTACGACAAGCAGCGATGCAAAAATCATTGGAGGCTATTACATAAATGCAGTCGAGAGTTTGGGTGGCTGTCTGAGGGTTGTCAGAGGTGACCGAGGCACAGAGAACATCCGGGTTGGAGAGTTTCAGCTTTTTCTGCGTCGGAATATTCATGATGGCTCTGCTATTGACAGCTATATTGAGGGAGCAAGTACATCCAATCTAAGAATAGAGAGCTGGTGGGGTTTCCTCAGAAAGGAATCAATGGAATACTACATCTCAATGCTTATTGATCTGAAGGACCGCGGTTTGTTCGATGGTGCATATTTGGACAGAAATCTGATCCAGTTTTGCTTCATTGGAATAATCCAGGTAAGCATGAATTATGAATGTTGTATTATGAATGTCGTATATGTTCCCTCGCTATCCCCCTCACTTTCCGCGGGCCCCTGTTTCATATCCCCTCTTTCGTTCCTAAAGTGCATCAAGTTCTGCACCCTACAGGGTTGCCAGATTGGTCGGTTTTCCGCACAATTGCCTGACTTTTATTTTAAATTTGCGGACTACAATTACCAATTGGGGATCAGTGGAGTTCAACAAATTCGAGCGGGTTTGGAGTCGGGTGTATTCAGACTGGTAAAGTTCAAAGGTTCGGATAGTGTCCACTTATTTGTTCCGTGTCGAGTCTTGAAAATTGCTTTTGCTCTGTTTTCAGACTAGCATCTACCGGAGATTTCTGACTGATCAAACTTTGTAAACAATTCCATGTGACTAAAGATCTCTTCAGTAATTGTTCAGCAGTTAAGGGGTCAAAACAAAAAGAGATAGATTAGGGGGGCTACGGTTTACCAGGATTTCTCACTCAGTGTAACTTCTTATTTTGCGGATCCATTTTGATATGAAGGTCAGATTTGACATTGTTTACTGCTGCTTTGATACGACGTAAGCAGACTTCAGGCTGGTGCTGGGGATGCTAAGGCTACTCGGTAGGCTACGCTAACAAGTGTTTATGATGTGTTTAATAGCGATGCGCATAAAATTAAATGTTGTCACATTGAGTCCGAATTTACCCGACCACACTTCAACGAGTTTCTAGGTCTCATGGTTGAGACGTCATGACATTGCTTTTAAAAGAATGTTGTTAAGGAACTGCAATACATGTTTTGTGATGACGTCACGGCAGCGCCATGCGCGCGTGCCTTATAATGAGACACAGAAAAGCCAGTAATAAGTGTTTTAGTGGTGTTAAACTTAACACTCTTAACAAGTAATGAGATGGACCCATGATTTCTTTTTGGCTAACATGAAAATCTATCCTCTACATTTGTCCGCGACTCACTGATCGTCTCATTCCTTACGTGTTTACATCACGTGACTGAAGACTATGGTGGCCGTTTTGGTTCAGTTGTTCCGCTTCAGGCAATAGGCACTTTTCGTATTCAGACTGAGGAATCTCAGAGAGAACCGAAGCTCTGTCTGGTCGGAAAAGAACCAATACCACCTCGAAAAAAGGCCCAGAGAGCGGTTTGTGGTCCGGGATCAGGATTAATTTGCGCGTTTTCAGACTAAACTTTGTTTCGCAATATCAGGGGAAACAACTCTGGTTCACTTTAAGGGGACCATATGTTTCTAGTCTGAATACAAACTTTATTTTTGGAAAAACGTTTTAAACCACGGACATGAGTTCGGGGTAAGCAGTCCCTTACCTGCATCCCCGCCATCGTGAGCTACTTATAACAGAAATGTGTCCCCTAATCTGTTCTATAAATGCAATTAATTTTGGTGTTTTTTTTTCTTTTATTCATTCAGATCCTAAAAATACCAGTATATTGCGTGTTTGCTTGTTTTTCATTTATAGCCATTGACTGTAAAATGTAAACGTAAAAGTAATGTAAAAAATGTAAATAATACAAACGGGTGTAGCTTCCTGGTCTGGTTGTTCAGTAGATCCCTGCAGGTCATGTCTGGAGCTCCATCATATTTTTGAAAAGTGTATGCAGTGTGTGGTGATGGGCTTTAAAAGCCATAAAACATCTGTACTACTTTGGGTTTTTTTTACCTAAAGCAGTTTATTTATAGAATGTATCCCCTGCAATAAACAAGGGAAAACTGTCTTAATTTCACATTCTTATTTCAAATATTCTCATTTCTGATCTCCAAGAGTTTAAAGTTAAGTTACATTTGAAGTTAATTTTTCAAACAGTTTGAGGATAACAAAAAAGGGACAAACTGTATTAACATTGATTGTAAATTCATTTTACTTCAAGGATTACAATAATTTTAATTTCATAGGCATTTGTTATTATAAAAATAATTCATTTTTTGATTTAAGCACACACACACACAGACTAATATAAAAAGTTATAGATCTGATTTTATTTGTTATTCTTTGTGTTATTTACACCAGGACGAGCTGGACAAGACAATCAGTGTTTGGAATTCACACATCATTCGACCATCCAAGAATGACAGAGTGCCAAGTGGTCGACCCAAAGTCATGTACATGTTTCCAGAACTCTACTCAACTAACGACTGCGTTTCTCCAGTGGATGATGCTGACGTTCAGCTGTGTCACGCCAACTGCACATTTCGACCAACAGTGCCATGTGACACAGACATTTACGACCTGTGCAACATTCTGATGGCTGAGTCTGATTTGCAGCTACCAAATGATGCTCATCAAGCTTTGAATTTGTATTTGCATTTGAGGAATGTGATCATATCCTTCCTGTAATCTGTTACGTTCTTCCTGGTTCCTTGTTTTTTTATTTATTTTTCTCATGTTCAGCGACTCGAACTGCTGAGAGGCAGGGCAGCTGGAGCAGATCAGCTGATTGAAAGGCTGTCACCCAGGCAGCTGACTGTAAGAAGAAGCTGATTCAGATTAAAAAGGAAGAAGCTGGGTTGTGTGCAGGAGGCAAACTTGTAAACTTGTCTACTGGGCCTTCTACTGATTATTGCATCACGCTGTGTGTAGCGGACTCAGGTTTGGGTTCAAAACATAATCTATGATGGCTAGATGTGGAAACTTTTGAAAACATGACAGAATTCTTTGAAGTTCCATGCATGCATTTTATGATCAATTGTGGTCAGCATTTGCCTTAATGCTGTAATGTTTACATTTGATGTCATTTCAATTTATAATGCATGAACCTGAACAATTAAAACACAGATATTTTACAAAACATTTAATGTCTTTATCCTAACAAAGTAAAGGTAAAATTGATCTGAAGGCTTGTGTTATTGATGTGCTGATTAGTTATTGATATATTCTATTTTGTGCAAGGTTTCATAGTGACATTTTTTTATACAGTTTAATATGCCTGCAATTTAAAGTTGTTCATAAAATGAAAAAAGAAAACATTTTCAACTTTAAAACTCACCTGGATGGCCTTATTTTGTGCTGTGTATCTAATTCTACAATTATGTTTTGAGCCATAAGCCAAGAAGAATTAAATTAATAATTATGTTTAGACAAATTGACATTTGAAGATCATTTAAAGAGGGACAGACTCTTCCAAAAACTGCTGCCTTGCAAAAGCCTAATTGATTTTTAGTTGTTTAAACACAAGTCACAAGCCACTTATGAGCTCCAAATGTAGTTTTATTGTAAAAACAACTTTTACATTACTTTCCAGCAATGTACAAACAAAAGAGACAGAAGCTCAGAAGGTATTAAACAATGTTTTCCAACTGTACTTTTTTAATGCACTATTTTTATTACAAAATCAGTTAAAACTGATCAGAATCACATACCCATTAAATGATTACAATTAACGAACAGATCCTTGAATATTAGTATGTAATTTTTACTTTTTAAGGTATTGGAATCGTTTTAAAATGAACTGCCACAAGAAAACGTGTCAAAACAATAATTTAGTTCTGTAAGATTTGCAATTTTTTTCAGAATTTTTATCCCACAATGCTCTTTCAAACAATAAAAAAATCAATTCAAATATTTTGAGTTATGGTAAGAAAAACATGACTAAACAGAACAGCTTTTTACACAACTTGAATAAGAAACATATTGAAATAGCTTTACTCTTAATTTTAATTTAGAATGAGAAAATAATAGCATTGGATGAGTTACAAAAAAAAAAGCTAAATTATTTTTTGAGTATGCTGCTAAATATACGTTTAGAAAGAGTTTGTGCCATAAGCATAAGACCAAAAAAAAAAAAAAAAGACAGGGAAAAAAAATCCACGATTTCACTGGTCTATTACAGAATATCCATTGTGTAGCAGTCACCTGACAGAATGTTGTCCAGTTCCGCACGAAACTCTGGGTATGATCTATATGCACATGGTAATTCAAGGACGGCACCACAGGTGTGCGCCACTAGTCTTCGACTTAAACCGGACAACCGATTAAAGGTTACTTCAATTTTTTCCTTGCAAAGAACTGTGGACCCTGTGCAGAAGCGCAAGAATTTCTCCAGTTTTATTTGGTCAGCGCTTCTCACATACCTTAACAGATGGTTAAGGGCTGACTGCTGCTGTGGATCAAGATATCACTTACTGGTTTGATTGTTTGGGCCACCTTCTAGTTTGTTGGCTTTTTAGACTCATAAAGTTTCATAATATTGTCCTTTTCAGTAAGAGATGGCACCACATTGTGGATAATGGAGTGGAAGCAGTCAATTATATATATATATATATTAGAGCTGTCAGGCGAAAAAAATCTTTAATCGCAATTAATCGCATTTCCAGAGTTAACTCGCGATTAATCGCAAATTTACATGTGGCCTTTTTTTAAGGAAAAAATGTGTGGTTCGTGGAATTTAACAGTTCTACATTAATTATGAAAACAAGAATGAAAATTTTAATATTTTTCATCAGAAATACTTTATTTTGTAACATTGTATTGAGATAAACTTTCTTAACAGTAAAAGGCTGTAACATAAAATGCCTAACAAAAGCCCAAGTGCAAGTGAAGGGCATTTTAAATTCAAAACTTCTATCAATGTTCAGTAAAATAAAATAAAAAACATCAAAAATAAAATTTCCACAACACTTTCATGTTCATTTTTTGTCAGGACCAAATCTTTTCCTCCTCTGCTGAACTACAGTAATAAATGAAATAGAGATTTATCATTTCCAATGAACTTTTGTTTTTTAAAACATTAAAGACTGAGAAAAGCGGGATACACTGTGGATAGTTTGAAAGTCTGTTACTGCTGCCGCGTTCTCTGGCTGCAGCTCAGCGGAGCTCACGCCATGAATATGCCGACAGACAGAGAACTATGCTGGGGTTGGATCACGCTTAAACCTCCAGAACATTTAGAACGTCCCGCGGTGAGCTTGCTGTTCGGAACGTCGGGGGTGCGCAGCTCTCGGGACGCGGCGCCGGACGCGAGCCGGCACCACCAGACGGGGTACTGGACGCGAACCGGAGCCGGGTTAGGGTTCAGGAGCTCTCCGGGTCCTAGCGCCGGGCTGGTTCTAGCTAGCAGCTCGGTGGTTGGAGACCCGCCCGTGATCGAGTGAGAGCAGCCGGTGAGAGGACGATGAGTATGAAAAGGCACGTATGAGAAAATCCCATTGACTGTAAAAATAATGGACTTCCCGAGCTATGAGGTCCTCCCATTATATACAGTCTATGGAAAACCCGCGATTAATGCGTCAAAAAAATTGTCGGCGTCAAGCGCACGTCAGATTAATGCGTTTTTAACGCGACAAAATATATATATATATATATATATATAT
>NW_023416912.1:167541-187062 GCF_002922805.2 Oryzias melastigma | reverse complement strand
AACCCCTGAAGAGCAGCCCACCACCACCCAGCGGTGCCGAGGACCCCCCCTAAGCAGTCTATCATAAACTATGGCTCTTGAATAAGAACTTTGTGTGCCATTGTTAAAAGAGATGCCTGTAGGTTATCTTTTGAGGGCAGGTAGTGTGAGCCCATTCTGGAAAAAAGATCAAGCAAGTCGTCTTCTGTAGTGTCATCCATGTTGTTTTGCAGCGCTTTGTCGACTGCTATCCGCTCGGGTTCTGAAATAAATCTGTTGAAGGACATCATCAGAAGTTCTTCATCTACTGAGCTGACTCCTTGACAACAGGCAAGAACAAAAGCTGGTGACAGATGAATTGGTATGATGCCGTGATCCTGGTATCCTTTCAACCAAATTCTTCCAACTGCTTTCCAGTGCTCTTGAGTGAACTCGGGTTGTAGTCTGGGAACTCGTTCTTCCTCCCCTTCACACTGTTCTAAGAAAAGCTCCCAGAAAGCAGAGTACACTTCTCTTGACACACCATCATTATCATAAGCTTTTTCATTTTTTAAATCCTTCTTTAGCTCTGTACTAAGGACTTCTGGGTCCAAGAAGACAGCGATGAGATCTTGAACCACATTAATACGTCTAACTGTAACATAGCGGATGTCCTTTACAGGTTGGGTTTGGAAGACTTGATTGTTGTTTGATGATCCAGCTCCTTCATTCAATGTTGAATGCTTACAAATTGTGAACAGAATGTTATTAAAATCACATATTCAGAAATGCATTTGATATTTGACTACTTCCTAAAAAAGGTGAAGATATTATTAATGTACAGATTAAAGTTTAAAATGGATACAGCTATTTTAAGAAAACATTTCAAGTTACAAAAAAAATTAAAGACCCACTCCAATGAAAATAGTCTTCTTTTGAGTTTTTAACATGTTCTTGTAGCAATTTTCAAATATTAGAGGACCTTTATAAAATAATTCACAATTTAACAATGTTTCTGATTATTTCCTAACTCAAATTGCGTTGGATGATAAAACAAGATGCTACGATAAGTTGAGATTAATGACACAGCTACTGAAATGGGCATGTCAAAGTCTCATCTCCCCCCATGCACTTCCTGACACACTGAGACTTAGATGATGAGCGTTAAACACTTGTGCTGTAGCCAATTGCAATTCTAACTCAAAAATGTATGGCTGCATTGATTCAATACTGCTCGTCATTATTTTTGCGGTGCTATTGTTAGCTTGAGGCTATAAGTTTGCATGTGGGCATGCACACAGAGCTCTAAGCGACAGGGCAGAGTTGCTCAGTGCCAAGAGTCCCGCCCACAACCCAGAATTGTATTTCTAATGAGCTACTGCTGTTGTATATAAAATAGGTCTTAAAAAAACAAAAATGCCTTTTTGATTGTGGTTAAAAACGTCATAATCGTAATTAAAAGATCACTGGGAACAAATTTATGTTAGAAAAAATATATATATTTGGAGTGGGACTTTAAATAATGAATAGAAAGAGCATTTCATACCTGGTATGTGTTGGGGGTTTCAGGGTTCCAGGGAAGAGTGGAGTCAAGACTAGCTCCATCATCACCAGAGAGAGGCCAAAACTGTATTTCAAAGTCTTCGAGAGATGCATTGATAGCCTGGGCGAGATGGGGATTTGAGTCATCATCTAACTGTTCTGCCTCTTCACTGAAGGCTAGGATTAGGCAGTCATCTTCAACTCCATGGCTACTAGTGGGTTGATGTAAATTATTCCCAGCATCATCTGGGGGAGATGAATGGAGGATCTCTATGTAGTTCAACTCAGAGTGGGGTCTTGACTGGTCACTTGATTCTCCTCCCTGTTGATAATAATATTAAAATTAATCTATCAGCTTTGTACATTGACATACAGATTGTTTACAGTGTATCTTGACTAAGACAATAAAAAAATATCAAAAAACTGCAAAAGTGAAATTATTTCAAAATGTATTTGTTTCCATACAAGGAGAGATAGTACACTATTTTTAGGTGCGATCCAAATTATGAATTTAAAAGGTTCTGGGAGTATTTCTCTTGAGTTAAATTATGTTAATTAGAATTTTCTTTTAGGACTTGTTTGACCGGGCTGCACGGTGGTGCAGTGGTTAGCGCTCTTGCCTCACAGCGAGAAGGCCCCGGTTCGACTCCCGGCTGGGACCTTTCTGTGTGGAGTTTGCATGTTCTCCCCGTGCATGCGTGGGTTTTCACCGGGGACTCCGGCTTCCTCCCACCGTCCAAAAACATGCTTCATAGGTTAATTGGTGACTCTAAATTGTCCCTAGGTGTGAATGTGAGAGTGAATGTGTGTGTGATTGAGGCCCTGAGACAGACTGGCGACCTGTCCAGGGTGTACGCCCTTCAGTAGCCGGGATAGGCTCTGGCACCCCGCGACCCCGAAAGGGAAGAAGCGGTCTGGAAGATGAATGAATGACTTGTTTGACCCATGACAGCAAGCAAACTAAATCTCTCTACAAAGAGGTTTTGGTTCAAATAGAAGTTAATGCATATCTTGGACTGAGGCATTAGAATAAAAACCTGACTCCACCCATGTTAAGGTTTCTCTTTGAAAATTAACCAATCACTGAACTCATAATAAGGCAAATTGATTAAATCAATAAATAAATATTAATCAATTTCAATTTAAACAGACCAATCAGTGCAAATTTAACAATATAAAAGCCATTATTATTTATTTTTCATTGTAAAGGAGTGTTCTTGATGAAAAAGTGCTTTATATTTTTAACAAATGCATGTTATTTGCTATTGTGCCAGCTTTTACTTTTATACCTTGTGAGGTTTTTTTTTTATTTTGAAGCTATACTTTCAGAAAACACAAAAGAAATATGCAATAACAGTTACAGACAGGGTTGATAAAATCACATCAATATGTGTTAGAGCTTACTTGTCCACGATTTTCCATTAAGACACGGGGCGATGAATCAGAATCTGATGATTTGGGATCCAACTGATCCCCACCAGTCTTCCTGGCATATTTTCTGATGTGGCGTCTCACAGCTCGTCTCTGCTTTCTTCTGGTCTATAAAAGAAAAACAAAATTGTTACTTATGGACTTTTGATCAGTGGGACAGGTGTTCAAATAGTGATTTTTTTATATGGCCTTAGTATGATTTAGAAAGATTCTGACAGTACACATACACCTGCAAAAAATGTATTATATCCAAACCGTAAGCACCATTTCATAAGTTTGAAATTATATAAGAATTGTTTTTTTATTTTGTTAATTTTTGTTCTGCTATACTATACATCAGCTATACCATTTTTTTATTGAAACACATTGAATGTTTGAAGTTGTTCTGATCAAGGCCCTACAACAGACTGGCGACCTGTCTAAGGTGTATCCTGCCTCCGTCCATCAGTAGCTGGGTTAGGCTCCAGCACCCCCGAAACCTGATGATAGTTGCAGTTAGAAAAATGGAGCCATCCCATTTCCATCCGCCGAGTCTCTGTTGTTGCATGTTTATTTCCAACATTACGGCCTGCCATGTTGCCAGCGAAGATTTTGTCCCGATGCCCCTGAAGTTTCGCTCTTACTCGCTCCATGAGGGATGACTTTGCTTCAGGCCTTTGCAGCGTGGAGCTTTTTTGCTGACAGAACGCTTTAATGGCCAGACGGTCCCCATATCTCCCTATGTACTTGGTTAAGTCCTCGTCAGTTATGACGTTAATCACATGTATGTCGATCTAAAACAAACAAGCACACATCATCCACACACACAATTAAAAATGCTAAGAAGACCGCACATGCGAGGAAAGTTGACGAGTGTCGTAAGTGATCAAAATTGTGAAATACTAACAGAAGTAAAATTGCTTACCTTTTCTTCCACAAGTTTCTGGATGGCATTTTGAGAAATATTACGTTCTTTAAGTAGATTAACAAAGTCTGCATCCTCGTCCTCAGCCATTCTCAAAGCAACTGTAGCTACAGACAGTAAGTGGTGGGAACCACTTATTAACTGGTGCGCACCACTTACTATCTCATGCCCACCAGTTAGTAAGTGGTTCGCACCAGTTAGTAAGTGGTGCCCACCAGATAGTAAGTGGTGAGCACCAGTTAGTAATTTTTTAAATTTTTTTTAACTTTAATTATTTTTTCCTGATGTCGTAAGTGGTGCGCACCAGTTAGTAATTTTTTTTTTTTTTAACTTAAATTTTTTTTTTCCCGATGTCCCTTTAGGGGCTTCGTAAAAACCACCTACACCCGACAAGAAAAAAAAGCCCATCCATTATTTATTATTTCACTTTTTGATCAAAAGTCCAGCTTTTTTTGATGATGCTTTTTTTTGCATTATTGCTTTTTATCAATTCCTGTGAAAAAATATTAGTGAATGTTCTTGTTCTATTTATTTGTGGTATGATTGTTTTTTCAAATGTGTTATCACTAGGGATGTGCCAAAATATCGATATTGCGATATATCGCGATATTTAGTCCTGCGATTGATTCTCGATGGGTTCTCCCAAAGTATCAATGTTATATTTTCATTTGAAGAGGCTGTTGAGCTGAGCGCCTGAGTCGCGCGCCGGAACTATTGCGCAGATGGGCGCGCTGCGTCGGACTTTGAATAGCGATGCACGCGCTCATTCTGGAGAAGCTCCAGTGAGATTCAGGGTCTGTAGCGCGCGTGTGAAGCATGTCTACCTGTCAGCATTTATCATCCATCTGTAGGAGATCCAGCCGGTAAGAAGTGACTTTGTCTGAGCGCTAGAATGACAGCGATCACTTACTTCCTGTTTGCTGTGGGAACTAGGCGCACGTGTGGCTGCATTTTCGGTATGCAGAAGCAAATCGGTTGCACCGCTTACCCCACATGCGCGAACCACACGTCACTTCCGCTCTTCACCCGCTATACCACAGAGTCATTTCTAAACAGAAAAACTCCTGGATCACAAGAATTTATGTTTTTCTCAACAACCGAGAGCTTCTCCTGACGGGATTACTGTACGAAAAAAAGCCACCGAGTTACCGTTACTAACGTGTTTGGATTTCCGGAGAAAATAAAGTGTGTTGAAGTGGCGCTGTATCCTCTTAGCTTAGGGAGTAAACTGCCGTCGTGTAAAACAGCAAAAGAAGAAAACATTTGTAGTCCGTTTGTAGTCACTGCAAGATCGTAAGGTCCTGATCCCTAACGTGTCTTTTTCCTTTCGTTTTTCAACAATAAGTGAATGTTTTCACTATGATAAACATTTTAAGTGCTATATTAACATCCTACGAGGTTATTTTTGTTGTTGCCGTCTGAAGACCGGAAAATGCTGGTTCACGCATGCAGGAGAGCGGTGCAACCGATTTGCTTCCGCATACAGAAAATGCAGCGACAGCACGCTTCGCAGTTGTTTGTGTGTACTTCAAGGACCGTCGTAATTTTCGTTTTCATGCACTTCAATGTTTAACCTGCTGGTGTACGGTGTAACTTTGGAAAATTTATAATGTGATGTTTTCAAAAAAAGAATTACTTGTTGCTAATGTTAATTTAAAGTGACTCTTAAATAAAAAAGCAGGATTTGATGTATGAACTTAATTTTAAATGTAATTAAAGTAAAGTACATTAATTCACTGTAAAATTAGGGAAGTTGCTAATTTGTTGAAGCCGTTAAAATAATTTTCTTTTGCTATCATTATGTGTTTTAAGGTTTTTACCTATTGACTGCTGACTGACCAAATGGAAAATAAATAAAGATTGGAAAAATTATCTCAAGTGACAGTCTGAGTAAATCCGCCTTCAATTTTGGATGCTCAGCCCTTTTCAAGTGAAGGAAAAGTGCAGAAAAATTAGGTCAATTTTGAGAGAGGCTGTAAAACATTATATTCATCATCCTTTGGTGTGACGTTCTTTTGGAGGTAGATAGCTGTTGTCACTTGATTTATTTAATTTTTGTTCTGTTGCTTACAACAATTCTGCACTAAGTAGTAGCACTGCTGATCATGTTTACTATAGTTAACATTGAATCTGACAGATGATTCCAATTCAGTTGGTGTTAATGCTTGTCAAAGACATAGTTTTACTGATTTCAACAATGTTGCACAAAAGTGTCTATAATTTGCTGCACAAAATAAAAAAGTTGTTTATTATGATTGTGCTTAAGATAAAAAAGATAAATGGGGATATATTTCCCAAAAAAACACATTCTTCTATATAATGGTAGTTATTAGAGAGCATTTTTACCAATTATCGCAGTATCGCGATATTATCGATATTGTGAGCCATGTATCGCGTATCGTATCATATCATGAGGTACCCAGTGATTCCCAGCCCTAGTTATCACCAGAGATTACTACTAAAAGTATCATTTTTGGTGCACGTAGTGTCACAGGGACTGCACGTACATGAGGGAGAAACAGTTACAAGAAGTTGTTTCACTTTAAATGTATTTGAAAGGAGAAAACTGAACATTAATAAAGCAAAAAGTTGAACTGTATTTAAAAAAATATTTTATTACTTTTTTTTTTTTTTGCATTTTATGTCGCTTTTTTACAAGTTTTTTAGGGGTTTTTCCTTACCGGGAGAGAGGGTCTAGGGGCAGGGATGACCAGTTTTACATGCTTGTTCAATTCAATTCAATTTTAGTTATGTAGCCCCAAAACCACAAAGAAAATTTGCCTCATTGGGCTTCATGCAGGTAATTTTACAGATGCAAAAAATTAGTCATAAAATATGAACAATAGTTAAAAAAAAACTAACAGACTAAGTCCGTGTAGTAAACATTCATACATAAAAAAAACATTTTACATTAGTAATTTTGTGCATAATTTTGAAATCTTAATAATTAATTAATTTAGCCGGCAAAACCATCAAACAGCCGCTTGGGAGCTGAAAGAGATTTAGGAGTTTCAGATTTAATATTCATCTATAGTGTAACTTTTTTTTCCCCACATCTTTCTTTGAACAGTGGTATAGACCACATATGTTGTAACTTTGTGTCATTTTCACACTGCTGACTGATTTCTAATGAAGTCAGGTTATTTCTTAAACCATGTTCATAGTTTGCACAAAATCATTGATTTAAAAATGAAGTTAAATGAAAGACAAGATGATCTTTTTTATGCTGTTTTATACTTGAGAATCTGAGTCAAAAAAAGTAAAGTAATGAGTAGTGAATCACTTTTAAAATAGGTATAATTAATTCTAATTTTATCTAGTACCTAAAGTAATGAATTACTTCTCAAAAGTAATTTACCCAACATTGCCCACACATAGATCTATATAATCCAGAAATGTTCTGTCTGATCAATGATTCCCTCAATCCTTGGTTGGTCCAGATCTCTTCATCAAATGTAGATGAAAGAAGAAAGTGATGATCTAGATAAGAATCTGTTTGTTTCTCCAGATCCTTGAGCTGCTGAACATCTGAATCCAACTGATGTTTCAGATCAACACTCCAAGTTAGAATGAGAAGATGAAGTGCAGTTCTCCATCAGTCCACCGGGGGAGCTGCAGCACAATAACTGTCCACTTGATGCTGAGAGAGACAGTGGAGCTGATCTCAGATCAGTTCATGCTGCAGCTCTGATGATCATCTCCACTTCCTCTGATTCCTCCATCACTCTGCTCTCCACCTCCAGGAACAACATCTCTGATGATGATGATGATGATGATGATGATGATGATGATGATGATGATCCTCTCTGATCCAAAAGGAGGAACATCAGATTCAGAGGTACCACCTGCAGAGAGAAAGTAGAAGTCCAGAGATGAAGCAGTGTCTGTATCTGATCCTGGTGTGTCAGTCAGTGATGCAGCACAGCAGCAGAAAGAGCAGCAGGAGCTTCAGTCCTGTTCAGAGCAGCAGCTTCCTGTCATCTTCACCTGTTGGAGCTTCTGCTGCTCTGATTGGCTGACTGTTGTCCTGAAGCCTGTCATCATTCTCCTCAGAGCTTCACTGAGAAGCTGCAGCTTCACAGGAAACTCTGCATCTTTGCTCTCAGACTAACTTTAGGACCAAACATCTGGAAGCAGCTGGACTGACTCCAACCCTCTACTGACCTCAGAGTCTGCAGTTTGGAGTTTGGACTCTCCACCAGATCCAGGAGCTGCTTAACATCTGAAGACTGAAGGTTGTTGTCTCTCAGGTCCAGTTCTATCAGGTGGGACGGGTTGGACTTCAGAGCTGAGATCAATGCAGCACAGCTGGTCTTTGACAACCTGCAGCGCTCCAACCTGAATTCAGAAGAAAGAGTTTCATTTAAAGACAAAGTTTCTGTTTTAAATCCTTCAGTTCTTCTAAAGACTTCAGGGCTGAAGATCAGAAAGTTTAGAAAAAGTCCAAAAATGTGAAGACAGCAGCAGATCAAAAGAGTCGAGTAGAAGCAGAAAAGAAAAACATTCAGGAACATTCAGGACAACATGCAGCTGCTTCAGTAAAGAAGTCCAGATGTGTGAAAGTCAGCACTTGCTTTAAAGGAGTCTGTTGGACCAAAGCAAAGACACACAGAAGAACTGCATTTTATCCTTTATTTTCTTTAAAATTACATTTCCCTTTTAAAGAACAAGTTTGATGTCACAATCAAAATGAGTCTGGCGAGACGCTCATCAGATTCCTGGTGCAGCTATCATTAGACCCCGGTGTGGAGTTTACCAGAGCGCGGGGAAGTTTTAACTCTTGTTCTATCTTATGGGGTCCAGATGACCCCACCCTTATATTGATGTGTGAATACCTTCCTTGACAAAGGTGGGCAGGATTTTATGTCTGCTATAGACACAGGTGAAGATAAAAAAAAAAAAATCCTTGGAAAAAAAAAGTTCTGTGTTCAGCCTTGTAGAATGTAAACATGACTAGGATAGCACAAGGATTAACAAAAATCTGTACAGGCAATGCATCAATGTGCACCTTTGCTGAAGGTATTAAATGTGGCCAACATGAATTTCTATCTGTTTTTTTTTAGTTGATTGCACTTAAATACATAGAAATATCAGCCAAAATAGAAACTGTTATGATAAAATCTACACAAATTACTGGAACAACCTTCCTTTATCTCTACGTTCCATTTAATCTCTGTCATTCATTTTCTTTGTCCCTTTTAGGGTTGCGGGGTGCCGGAGCCTAACGCCGGAGTCACACCGGACCCGATAGCGCTGCGAAGCGGTGCGGAACGGAGTGCGCTTATATTCGGCGCCCATGTTAACCTATGGCGTCGGTCACACCAGGCGTGGAGGGTCCGCGCGGTGCAGCGCAACGTTTCGGTGTCTGGCCTATTTTTTCCGCGAGCCGCGAGCGCTCCGCGTCAATACTGGCAGGAAGTTGCATCAAAATACATGAGAAAATCCGGTTTATTTTCAAAATAGAACCAATTTTTCACAATAAAACTCTGCGATTGACAAATGTTATCAAGTTTTTGTGTCTAAACAGACTGTAGAGATGAAAATATGCATACAATCAAAACACACAGACACGCGTGCGCGAGAGCCCCCACCCCGGACACCACAGATCTCCGGAGCGGGTGTGCTGGGCTGCAGGGTTCTGGGAGGAAAAAAAGCAGTGCAGACGGGGCCCCCCAATGCAGTGGGGGGACACTGGAGCGGGGCATGGGGCTGTGTTTGAATGAGAGAGAGGCAGAGGAGCGGTTCTTCTTGGAAGAAACATCAGGTAATATTTTGAGTTTATTAATTTACCGACGGAAACACCTGGGAGCGCGTGCGTGCACACAGACACACAACAAAACAGACAGACACGCACACGCGCGCACAAACCGATCAATGAAGTGGGCCGACTGCAGAGTTGGGGGTGGGGTCTGTGTCAACAGGGGCAGAGATGATGGCAAAAAAAGTAATAGCTCTAGCAGAAGTGCCCGTCGACCGTAACGAAAAAAAAAAATCGCATCTGGTGTGACCAAGAGAGCACTCCGCGCCGCTTTGCGGCGGTATCGCATCCGGTGTGACTTCGGCGTAACCCGACTACTGAAGGGCGAAGGCGGGGTATACCCTGGACAGGTCTCCAGTCTGTCACAGGGCCTCGATCACACACCCATACACTCTCACTTTCACACCTAGGGACAATTTAGAGTCACCAATTAACCTATGAAGCATGTTTTTGGATGGTGGGAGGAAGCCGAAGTCCCCGGTGAAAACCCACGCATGCACGGGGAGAGCATGCAAAATTCACACAGAAAGGTCCCTGATGATGTTTTTCAAACCCCCCTGCCGGGATTTGAACCAGGGCCTTCTTTCTGTGAGGCAAGAGCACCACTCTGCAGCCCTGTCATTGTTTAAGAAAGCTTTTTTGTCATGTTGGGTAGGGGTGGATATTGAGAACCTGTCCTTCTCGGTGTGTGTGTGTGTGTGTGGGGGGGGGGGGGTATTTAATCTTTGTTTTTACTATTTTGTTTAGTTTCTACTCTGTAATTTCTTATTTCTTGAAATGGAGGACCCCCTCCCCTCCCCCATGAAAACAAGATGTTCCATCTCTAGGGGTTAATCCTCCCACTTCAGTTTAAATATGTAAATAAAATAAAAATAAAATGAAAGGTGAAAATATTCAATAAAACATCCAATATTGGAGGATATAATTTATTTGTTTTTTGACTTGAAAATGATCCAAGAGAGGAAAACCAACACAGTTAGGTAGGACATTTATGAAATGAATAGTTAATTTTTTTTCACAATTGTTAAGGTTAAACTTTAAAAACCTTAAATTATTTACCTAAAATTGCGTTCAACTGTGTTCAGTTGTCAGCTTTTCCTGTTTAGACCAGAAAACCAGAATTCACTATACACATTCACTACACACATTCTTGGCCCCGTCTGCATTTTGTGTGATGTCACCGTGAAAAGGGTCTGTTATACTTGTGATCAAACTATTGCAAAGCTAAAGGAAAAAATAAACTAACAGCAAAGCTAAAACTAAAGGAAACACTTTTGCAAACTCCTTTGGAGTAGCCTCCAAACAAAAGACCCTTTTCACATGATGTCACACAAAATGGAGACACAACCACATTGTGTAAAGTGACTTCCGGTTTATGAATTCAGCCCAACAAAGAGGAAAATGCTGTTTTAAAAATATTTTACATACATAATAAAGGATAACCGAAAAAATTATAGATGTCCTGCCTGGTTGTATTTGTTTTCCTCTCTTAGATTGTTCACAAATCAAAATATAAATGTCAGTAATCCTGCCTGCAGAATGCTGCACAGCTGCTTCCCCAAATTCATATGGACGATATTAAACAAGTCGTGGATCATTCCTCTCTTTAAATCTGGTCAAAATGTCTTGTTCTTGTTTGTATATGAAGGTAATTAAGATTTTCTTCGAATTTATGATCCTAATTTAATTTATGCTAGCTGTCCACAACAGGGATGGGATGTAGAGCTGCTGAAGAACTTTTCTTCTCAGTTAAAGTTGTTTGCATTAAGTTGTTCACAAAATCACTGTAAACAGAGCAAAAGTAAATCAATATCTATGTGTCTTACATTAAAGTAAACTAATAACTGATGCATTAATTGTTGACGTTGCATCCGTTTGCTATTACTCATAACGTGTCTGATCTATGACAACAATAGTTGGAAAAGTTTGGGAACCCTGCAGAATTTATAGTATGCACTACCTCCTTTGGAAGAGCTAAGACCAATATCTTTTGTTCAGAAAGTAATTAAGAAATGTCAGTCAACAGGAACAGTGGAAGTTAAAGCAAGATCTGGATGATCAAGAAAAATCCTGGTCATCCAGACAGAGCACCTCACAAAATTGTGAGAAAGTGAGTCCAAACCCTCATTTAACTGCACCATCCCTCCAGAAAGACCTGCAGACTCTGGAGTTGTTCTACACTGTTGTACTGTCAAGAGATACTTGTACAAATATGGTCTTCATGAAAGAGTCATCAGAAGAAAACATCTTCTACGTCTCACCACAGAATTCAATGTTTGAAGTTCACAAATGAACATATAAACAAGTCTGAGGCATTTTAGAAACAAGTTCTGTTAAGGAGGTTAAAATTGAACTTTTTGCCCACAATGAGCAAAAGTACGTTTGGAGAAGAAAGGGTCCAGAGTTTAATGAAAATAACTAGAGCTGTCAGGCGATTAAAATGTTTAATCGCGATTAATTGCATTTTGTCCAGAGTTAACTCACGATTAATCGCAAATTTACATGTGGCCTTTTTTTAAGGAAAAAAATGTGTGCTTCGTGGAATTTAGCAGTTCTGCATTAATTATGAAAACAAGAATAGCTAAATTAATAGTTTTCATCAGAACTACTTTATTTTGTAACATTGTATTGAGATAAACTTTCTTAACAATAAAAGGCTGTAACATAAAATGTCTAACAAAAGCCCAAGTGCAAGTGAAGGGCATTTTAAATTCAAAACTTCAATCAACGTTCAGTAAAATAAAATAAAAAAACATCAAAAATAAAATTTCCATAACACTTTCATGTTCATTTTTTGTCAGGACCAAATCTTTTCCTCCTCTGCTGAACTACAGTAATGAATGAAATAGAGATTTATCATTTCCAATAAACTTTTGTTTTTTAAAACATTAAAGACTGAGAAAAGCGGGATACTCTGTGGATAGTTTGACAGTCTGTTACTGCCGCCGCGTTCTCTGGCTGCAGCTCGACGCAGCAACGTGTCCAGCGGAGCTCACGGATGAATATGCCGGCAGACAGACCGCTATGCTGGGGTTGGATCACGCTTAAACCTCCAGAACAGTTAAAACGTCCCCCGGTGCGCTTGCTGTTCGGAACGTCGGGGGTCCGCATAGGGCTGGGCGATATGACGATAAAAAACCGTGTACGATATCCAAAGCTGATGATCTGTCATTTTTAAGATATCGTTATATCGCGATATTCTACGAAAAGCTGCAAGAGCGAGAAGGCAAAAGCTTGTTGACAGCTGTGACTTTAAATCCGAGCTGCTGCTGCTCCTCCTCCTCCTCCTCCTCCCCGGTGTGTTTTTCCTGTTTGGAAGTCACGTGACAAACAACGGGACAGAGTCGCGTGCGCCGTCGAGTAATGAATGACGGAGGTCCGAAAAAGTAACAAAAGGAGACGCAGTGTCTTGCAATCGACTTCAAAAATAATCCGATGGAGAGGAATCATCACGGGACAGGAATCGCATTTTAATAGAGAGAAATCAGGCTGAGAACTTTGAACTGTGTGCTAAAGTTTAGGCTAAAGTGGGTGCTAGCAACCTGTGACAGACATGCTAGTTTGGTTCTTTAATGTATGTTTTTATTAATGTTTCGTGTTTTTAAACATAGCGGATGTTAATCGCACGTATTTACGTTCAACCTGCACAAAAACTGATGGTAATTCATGTAGGAAACACGTAAAATGTTCAGTCAAGATGCACGGTGCTGCATTGTTTTGCTAGCTCTTTGCATAGCTTTTGCTAGCTACTGTAAGAGCCTAAATCTTATCGTCGGTCGCACTCCCCTTGTAAGAAGTGTAAGTGAGTTTGCACATAATTTTCTTAATCCGTGGCGTCACCGTTGAGGTTCTTTCTTGGTCGTTCGGACCGAATAAAAGCCCAACTAGAAGAAACAGCGCTAATGCTAACGCTAGCTTTCTGCTCAGTGACAAACACAGCAGAGAGCAGATGTTAGTGAAGGAGCTGTGGATGTAAACTTTTTAAAACTGCCACAACATTTACTGCTATTATCTCTGTGTTTTGAATCTTAACAGTTTGGCAGATGTATTTGATGTTATCATCCAAGTTTAAAAATGTTTTTGTATCAGTTAAAGATGCTAGCTGGAGCCTTTTTCTCAAAGTACAACGAAGTCGTCTATTTGAAGGTAAATTCTGAAGCAATTGAGATTTATTTACCATGTATGTAATCAAAAATAATAAAAGTTTCAGTTTCATTTTAAAATGTGGTAAATGGTGTTTTTTTATTATTATTATTTTTATTATTTAGCACTTTGAGCTGTTTTTTAATAGAGAAAGGACTTTACTAAACTTTATCAGTCATTCATGCTATAAACTTCATCAGTCTCCCTCATTTCTGGTCTTGGGTGACAATCATTTACAAGCTGTTTTATGGATTTTAGCACAAAGGAAAAATTAAAACTCACTGATATTTAGAAGATGTTCATTTGACAGCAATGCATTATCTGTAGAAGTAGAAGACGCAATTCTTGCAATATTTACAGGTTAATCTTAATAGATAACTATTTAATTCGAATAAATGTAAATATTTGTTCAAAAATATGTTTACTTCTTTCAACTAAAATCAATATAATTAAATTTGAATTTAATTTAAAAATATCGTGATAAAATCGAAATCGTGAAATAAAATTAAAAAAATCGTGATTTAATTTTTTTGCCATATCGCCCAGCCCTAGGTCCGCAGCTCCCGGGACGCGGCGCCGGACGCAAGCCGGTACCACCAGACGTGGTACTGGACGCAAACCGGAGCCCGGTCAGGGTGCAGGAGCTCTCCAGGCCCTAGCGCCGGCCGGTTTTAGCTCGCAGCTCGGTGTTTGGAGACCCGCCCGTGATTTAGTGAGAGCAGCCGGTGAGTTGGAGGGCGGGACGCCCCCGCCGCGTTATGATAAGGCACGTATGAGAAAATGCACGATTAATGCGTCAAAAAAATTGTCGGCGTCAAGCACAGATTAACGCGTTTTTAACGCGACAAATCTGACAGCTCTAAAAATAACCTTTGTCCAACTGTTAAGCATGGGGGTGGATCAATCATGCTTTGGGCGTGTATTGCAGCCAGCGGCACAGGAAACATTTCACGAGTAGAAGGAAGAATGGATTCCACTAAATGTCAGCAAATTTTGAACACTAACTTGATGCCATCTGTGAAAAGAAGAGAGGATAACTTCAACAAATAATGATCCTAAACACACCTCAAAATCCACGCCATCTTACATTAAGAGGCATAAATGTAAGGTTTGCAGTGGCCTTCCCAATCACATGACCTCAACATCATTGAACATCTATGGATAGACCTGAAAATAGTAACAGACATCCCAGAAGTCTCTAAGAACTGGAAGACTTTTGTAAAGAAGAATGAATGAAGAAATATCTAACAAGTTATTTTACTCTTTATTCAACTACATGTTTGATAGAATATATGTACTCTTCACTTGTAAGATAAACATATTTAAAATGAAAGTTATGAGTTTGAATCATTTATTCTATTCCTTAGTCCAAATGTCATCTGACATTATTCTGACCCTTAGGCCATGTCCACACGTAGGCGGGTATTTCGACAAATGCATATCTGCTGACCTCCGTTTTATAAAAAGTGTTGCGTCCACACATGATTGTTTTTTTTTAAATGATTCCATCCACACATCCCCGCATACTTGCGCTTTAAGACACGGTTATGAGCTTGCCAGAACAGTAGTTGACAGTGTTATCCTAAAAGTAAGTGTAAATCTATTCAATCAGAGCACTCCTTTCTGTGTTGTCATTTCATCCGGTAGGACGACTTCCAGCTCAAAATTCTCCCACCACCTGGCGGTGCGTCCACGTCGGACCCAAAATCTCCGACAGGGTCTTTTTCGAGTGACATGCCTTCGAGGAGGAGGAGGAAGGGATATTGGGTGTAAAATAGTCGACTGCAAAGCGCTTCTTCTCCTTTGCTCCTCGACAAGAAGCAGTAATTGAGTTTGTAAAAAAAAAGCAAGTATAAAGCGCCTGTACCGGGGTAATAAGTAACACACTCCTCGGGTCCATGCTGACCGCTGTCCGACATAAACAACGGCGCATCTATGATGTGTATGCATTAATTGCCGCAAAAAATGATGTTTATAAACGTAAATCACTGGTTATTCATGTCCACACTCTGACGCAAAACCGGAGTTTTCCAAAATCTTCACTTTAGCGGAGTTTTCCAAATGCACCGTTTTGAGTGACTTAAACCTTCGGTTTTATGTGGATGACAGGCCAAAACGTATTAAAAATATATTTGTTTTAGCAGATACCCGCCTACGTGTGGACAAGGCCTAAATGATGGTGTTTCAATCTTGTAAAACGTGAAGGCTTAAATTGCAGATGTGAAACAACCAAGTTCCTTTTTTCAGAGGTGATAACTCTGAAAGCAGAGTTAAAATAAGTAAAACAGCTTAAGATAGAACATTAAGGAACATTTCAACACAATAATACAGTTTAAAAACAGAAAAGGTTTAGTGAAAAAACTACGTCTTGCTAGGATTTAAAAGCCAGAGAAACAAAAGGGTTTTAAGACTGGTTGTAAAAATGGACAATGAGGGAGCAGCTCTAACGCTCAGAGGGAGGCTGTTCCACAACTGGGGAGCAGCAACAGAAAAGGCCCTGTCCCCTCTGTGCCTCCTCCTGGACCTCGGTACCTGCAGGAGCAGCAGGTCAGCTGACCTGAGGGACCGAGAGGGGGAAAAGAGGTGAAGGAGCTCAGAGAGGTACAGAGGGGCAAGACCATTTAGACATTTAAAAACATACAGCAGAATTTTAAAATGAACTCTATCAAACACAGGCAGCCAGTGGAGCGATGCAAGGACCGGGGTGATGTGCTCTCTTTTTCCTGTACCAGTTAAGTCGATCAGCAGCGTTATGAACCAACTACAGACGAGAGAGCAAAGACTGACTTAATCTAAAGTAAAGTCCATTACAATAATCCAGACGGGACGAGATGAACGCGTGTATCAAGGTTTCTAAATGCTGCCTGGAAAGAAACGATTTTCCCTTAGCCAGCCGTCTTAAATGGTAGAAACAGGACTTCACTACAGATCTGATCTGGCCCTCCAATTTAAAATCACTGTTGATCCTAAAGACAAGGTTGGTAATAGTGGATCTAAAATGGGTTTCCAGTGGGCCCAGGTCAGCAGAAGTAGACTCACAGGGCCCACTTGGTCCAAACACTATGACCTCTGTTTTCTTTTCATTAAAATTTAAAAAGTTCAGGGCCAGCCAAGCTTTTATGTCCTTCAAACAGTCCAGGAGTGTTTTAGCTAAGAAGCCATCATTCTTTTTTAGAGGTAGGTAGATCTGGCAGTCATCAGCATAGCAGTGGAAGGCAATGCTGTGTCTCCGAAAGATCGAGCCTAACGGCAGCAAGTATAGAGAGAACAGCAGTGGTCCTAGAATTGAACCCTGCGGAACCCCACATGACAGGGGGCAGAGGACAACTCAGCATCCAAGATGCGCACACAGAACGACCGATCAGCCAGGTAAGACCTGAACCAGTCAAGTGCTGTTCCACGAACGCCCACTAGGTGCTTTAAACGAGATATTAAAATTGTATGGTCCACTGTATCGAAGGCAGTCGTTAAATCAAGCAGAACCAGAACCGCAAGCTTTATGCTATATGGTGTGTTCTGGCAAAAAGCGTCCTCTTTCTCTGGGGGTCACATTCCCTCTTGAATATTTGCTCCTTTCCTTCCTTTTTTCAATAAAAATATAGATACATTTACTGCTTTAAGGGTTTTTAGTCGATGTCTTTATTTTAGTGTTTCACCTGCTATCATGAGATGTGTATTTTTGATAAAACAGATGTGTCCACCATAAATATTATTTATTTGATTCTAATGAATTTAATCATGAACATACTCATAATCTCTGTATTCAGAGTATTTCCTGTTCAAAGTGATATTTTGTGCAAAACTTAGTAATATATATTTATGCATAAAATTTCATTTGAATACTCACTCTCTAAATATATGTACTAATATGTATATATATATGTATATATATATGTATATATATATATATAAGATTTAGTTTTACATCAAGCATTTTTGTTTTCAATCCTATTTTTTCTTTGTCTTAAATACAGAATTCAACTTAACTCCTGTTAACTTACTGTTAGATATTTTGACAGTAGTTGACAGAAATTTTGTATTGAATACAAACAAAAATTGTATCCAAAACAGCAAAAAATCAATTTCACAACAGAAATGTTAAAACTAAACCTAGATGTACTATTCATATATTTTGTTTTATTTTAGAGTCAAACTAAACCACCCTGCATTTTACATTCTTCCTCAGTTCTTCTTCCTGTATCTACTCTGTTTAAAGAAAAAATGCTGATATGAAACAGAATCATAAGTAGATAAATATACTGGTTTATAAATCAGACTGAAAGAGTCAGTGCCTCATTACCCACAAGCTTAAGTGCACATCACTGGTCTGTAGTGAGGGGATTTAAAGGGACCATACCATGAAAAACCAACTTTTTGAGCTTTTAAGTGTATT
Source organism: Oryzias melastigma (assembly GCF_002922805.2). NCBI lineage: Eukaryota > Metazoa > Chordata > Actinopteri > Beloniformes > Adrianichthyidae > Oryzias > Oryzias melastigma. The sequence continues at coordinate 168,933 of NW_023416912.1, read as the reverse complement.
TTATTGTTCATTCGTCATTATAAAGAACTCCAAAGTGGTATTTTGATTCATTCATGCATTTCTGAGTTATCCTCTACATATGGCGCTCTTAACAGAAGCCCCTCCCTTACCCACAAAAACGAGCGGGTCCTTGTGATCTGATGTCACAGAGTGAGACCGCCCCTTTCAGGAAGAGTATGTGGTGTATGGTATGTGCATCCATCTTTGGGAAAAAAAATGGATATTTATTTTTGAGGGAAAAGCAAATATACGCTGCCTGTTCTAGAATGAAATCAAATGGGCGGCAGCCACACGCAGCAGCAGGCAGAGCCTCAGGAATTGAGTTGTTTTACTTCCGGGTAGGACAAAAACTAAAGGAAATAACTGCTGGTAGTATTTCATAAATGTGTTTTTTAGTGTTCCAAAGGTAATATATGATCATATATGTGGATATTGTTCACTGTGAAAGGCTTAAGGAAATCATGGTATGACCCCTTAAATATCCAGACTACCCTGTTTCTCTGCCATCTCCATCTTACCACATTTCAAATGCGGTTAACTGCGTTTTTGTTATAGAGAAATAATTATGGGTTTTTGAAGTTTGGATGCATGAATTCTGTGTCAATTTAGCTGAAATGCTTGCAAAATACGGTTCATAAATGAACACATGATCTGTGTAATTAATATTACATTGTTTTTAAAATGACTTGAAACATTAATAGTAGGACTTGTGACTCGACTTGGGACTTGAGTGCTTTTGACTTGGGACTTGACTTGTACTTGAGGAAAAAGACTTCGGACTTGACTCAGACTTGAGGACAAAGACTTGGGACTTGACCTTGACTTGCAAACCTATGACTTGGTCCCACCTCTGCCTGTTTTTTCTGAATCTCCTAACAGAAACTGTTCACTTCTGTGATGATTTGTGATGTCTACTTAAGAGTTTCTTTTGTTACACACATGCAAATGTCTGTCTGATGTTAAGCATTAGAACCAAAGTGATTATCAGTAGAAAAAACAATCAATGTTTAAAGTAAAATCATTTCTAATAAATAAATCTGACTGATGTTGATTTCAATAACCAAAATAGTTTATAGAAATAGATTTTTCATTTTTTTATCAGTTGTTAATTACTTTCCAGAAAGAGTTATAGAATACACAGACCCTTTTTACGGTGACGTCAGAAAAAATGGCTACAGGGCCGGAAACGGGAATTTTTACTTCCGGTTAGGGCTGGGCGATATACAGATATAATCGATTAATTCAAATTTTATGTTTTAGACGATTTATTTTTTGAAAATCGAGATTTTATTTTTCCCGTACTCTGCCCTCTTGGGCTTCTGTAGGCCGGCGTAAAGTCAGCTCCTGCAAAGCGCAGACATGAAAGCTGCAGATAGCAGAGGAGATTCTTCA
>NW_023416912.1:153770-162849 GCF_002922805.2 Oryzias melastigma | reverse complement strand
GCATGCAGCAGAACATCATGTCTGCAGTTTAGTGTCAGCACAACTTTCTCATCATATTGAACTGAACACAACTGGAACATGGAGTCTGACCTCAGAGTCTGTAGTCTGCAGTCTGGACTCTCCAGAAAACCACACAGATCAAGAACTCCTGAATCCTGCAGGTTCTCGTTCCAGCTCAGGTCCAGTTCTGTCAGATTGGACGGGTTCTTCTGTAGAGCTGAAGACAAACCTTTACAGCTGATCTTTGATAAACTGCAGTTCATCAACCTGAAATCAGACAGAAAAGTGGGTTAAGGAGCAGTGATGGCAGCTGGAGTTCCAGGAATTTGTTCATATCAGTTGGTGGAACCTGCTCTGATGAGAGACTGATGGATTACAGTTTCAGTTACATTTTGGGCTGAAAGATCATGAAGATCTGTAAATGAAGATGAATCACAACTTGAGGGAGACTTTTAAACAAGTTCTTTTGGCTTCTGTCCCAAAAATGTGATGGTAAATTAAAATGCAATAGATTTGAAATTACTTTAAAATAAATTCAAAAGAGACAAGGAGTTTAAATGTAATTTATCATCATGAATTTTTAATTGCGAATTCCATTTTCTAAATGCACGACAGAAATGGATATTGAAATGAAAGTTGTAAAACAAAATTTTATTTCAAATATTGTCAAGTCCTTTTTCAAAACCCTGAGTCGCTAGACTTGAGTAGTCCCAGCTCCCTGATTGTTGAAGGAATTCACTCAGCCTTCTTTTGCTTTTTCCACATTTATTTCCACATTGATACAGCATCAGTGGTTGTGCAGCAGCAAACACAGCAGTGGCAGCAGGCAGTCAGATGAAAAACCTCAAACAAAAAACACATATTACAACATTGAAAAGGCCTGAAAAAGTCTAACTTAAAAGTCAAACATTTACCACAATTTTCTATAACTACACCAAAAAGATACATAATACAAAAAAATGTCCCTTCACCAAATACAATAAGCTTACCGGCTGTCATCAGGGAAGCAGTGTGCTCAGGGCTCATTTCCACACAGCACACTGCCACCTTTTTAAACATTGTGGCTGTGGAGCCTGCCTGATTGGGCATTGTTCTCACCTGCTCACACACCTGGAACTCATTAAGGGGTGGTGAGATCAGTGCAACACCTCCCACTCGAGCTTCCCCAAGGAACGTTGGGAAGGTCACATTTGTCCATGAATGTCCCAGGCTCCTATGCCAACCCATCAGTTCTGGATGACCTGCTCCTCCAAGGGAAGTAACACCACCAAACGCCTGACGTCTCTCCTCAAGATGGTACGACGAAGAGTAGAATCCGGGTCCGAGTTCCTCGAGGTCCGGGGAGCGGTCGATGATGGGCAGTATATTTGTGCGCAAGATCCTGATGTGACGGACACGTTGACGTCTCTCACCTTTCCCTTGGCATCAGGAAACACGTCCACGACCTTTCCAAGCCGGAATTGTCCTCGCAGGGTGTTCTGGTCGCAGATCCAGACGATGTCTCCAACCGAAACGTTCCTCTCCGCCGTGTGCCACTTGCTCGTGATGAATAGGTTGGGCCCAGCTAGCTGGGACCACGCCTTCCAGAAGCTGTCGACCTGGACCTGGATCTCTTGTAAGCGCCTGTAAGGATACCTGGCAAAGGAAAAGCATGCGAAATCCCCGTTTTGAGATGCTCTTCCGAGGAGTAGTGAATTCGGCGAAACATATTCGATACAATCCTCTCTACTCTGGAGTCTCGCATCGATGTTGCTCATTAGCAAGGTTCGCTGCCAGCTGGAGCACTGTAAGGAACTCTTGAAAGGTAAGTACTGCAGTTTGCCCAAGCTTCTGTAACCCTCTTTGCTATCTTCACTCCCGCCTCAGCAGCGCCGTTCCGATTAGGCGAATCAGCAGGAACCATCTGCCATGCCCAGCAAGTGCCATGTTCGTTAGCGTATTCTGCCAGCTCTTTATGGTTCTGACCTTGTAGAAAGGAGTATAGTTCTTCCAGTACTGGTTTTGCGCCAACAAAATTAGTCCCTTGATCAGACCACACTTTTTCTGGATGACCCCGGAAAGCTGTAAACCGTTGGTATGCCAGCAGGAAACTCTCTGTAGATAGGCTACTTGCCAGTTCGATATGGATGGCGCGACTGACCATACAACAGAAAAGGACCCCCCACACCTTTATCTTAACTCTTCTTTTTACATCGTCCCTAACAAGGTAAGGACCGAAGAGGTCAATACTGGTGAACTGGAACGGAGCTGCAGGCGTTGTTCTTACAGTTGGCAGGTCCCCCATCACCTGCTGGCAGGTCTTGGCTCTCATTTTCCTACAGAAAAATACACTCATTGACTACTTTCTTGGCTAGTCTCCGCCCTTGAACTACCCATGCCCTTTGCCGCATCTGTAAAAGAGTATCTGCGACACCTTCATGAGCTTTCTTATGAGCCTGTCGTGCAAGCAGTGTTCCAATCCAAGCGTGATGAGGTGGCAAGGGCACGGCAGCGCAGTCATCTTTAAAATGTTGAATACGACCACCGCATAATAGCAGCCCACTCTCCCAATTCGCAAACACAACAAGACGGTCAGTTGTCGTACTGCTGAAACTAACTCCATCTTGGGCAGCCAAGCAAAGGTCCCGGAAACCATCTTGTCTTTCGATCGCAGAGATGGGTCCACTAGAAGGGACTGCCTCCCACTTTGCTCTTCCTGTGGCTTTGGTCCGCAGAAATTTCTTGGATGCCCGCCAAACCAATGCAACTACCTGGAACCAGTTTACTACTCGAACCTTGCAATGCCGCTGAAAATAGGTTTTTAATCTGGCCGCGTAAACAGCTCCACATATCTCAGCCTTGATAGCGTCGCCCTTGTGGTCCAGCGGTGTAAGTTTGGCTTTTGCTTCAACCAAGCGTACCACCACGTCCTGGCCACTCCAACGTAGGTATAAAACAGCCCCGTATAAATGCTCGCTACCATCTGAGAAAGTGATACCATATGGTATACCAGACTGGTTGTTTGGGGTCAAAGCTCTTGGGAAACGTATTTTACTCAGAGACACGTAATCCTCCAAGAGGAGGAGAGCATCTTCCCTAAGCCCGTCTGATAATGCAGTGTCCCAGGTGCTCTCTACTGGCTTTCTCTTTTCTTTAGCCTCCTGAAAGGCCCTCCTCACTAGGATGGCTCCCTTCTGTTTTACAGGTGTCACCAGGCCAAGGGGATCGTATAACCCGGAAACCTGGCTCAGGAGTTCCCTCCGGGTAAGTGAATTAGGTGTTTGCTGCCTAATTTCCTCCTTCAGCAGGTCATCACCCAGCCTCATCTTCCTCTTCTTTTTGGAGAAGTTTACGCCCACCATCAGGTGCAGCACATCCTGCTCTGGGATGTAGCCAAGGCCCAAAGCTTTATTGTCTCCATGGGTAAGTTGGTTTGGTAAAACCATTGAAGTTAGCTCGGCCGCCCCCTCGAGCTTACAACCTTCATAGTTGCCTTGACCTGAAAATACCCATGGTTTCAGGTGAAATCCCCCAGCCTTCAGGATTCTTTCGACCAAGGCGGTTACCTCCTAAGCCTACCCAGGTCATTGTGTGATGTCAGTATGTCGTCCACATACACATCTTGCTCAAGGACGCGCTTCTCTTCTGTTAAATGAGAGAACATAGGCAAGTTTGCCGTCTCTCGCATTGCGAGTTGCGCAATGCACCCAGCTGGTTTATCGCCCATATTGACCCTTGTCACCGCATACTCGTCCATGTCTTTATCTTCAGTATCTCGCCACAAGAACCGGTGCAGGTGCATTTCCAGGTCTTCGAGCCATACTGAATTGTACATTTTTCTGACATCCCCTAGTGCAGCAAAAGTCCCTTCACGGAACCTCAGGAGTACAGCACGGATGTTATTTAACACATCAGGCCCTTTGAGGAGAAGGTCATTGAGGCTTTGACCTCTGTGTCTCTGGCTGCTGTTCCACACGATCCTCACTGGCGTGGAAACTGAGTGGGGGTTAGGCACTATTAAGTGGCTTATGTACCAAACCGGTCCCTCCCATGTTGCCAGTGTTTTATTGGATAGCTTAACAGCAGCCCCCCTTTGGACCATCTCGTGGATTAAGGCCCCGTATGCTTCTTTCCACTCAGGTGTCTTCGTCAATTGCCTCTCCGTCTTCAGAAAAGTGGCTTCCACAGCCCGCTTGTTGTTTGGCAACGTAGCAGGGTCATCCACCCAGGGGTAACTGGCATGCCAATGTGGTTCCTTGCTGTGATGATCACTGGTAACATACGTCAAGCCATTTCTTACAAGTTCCAGCTCTCTCTCGTCAGACAAGGACATCTCCTTTCCTCCTGGTTGGCAATTACCGCAACGGCAGCCTCCACATCTTGGTTCACATGCCGCACCGATACTCTCCCACTTCCACCACTCCATGAAATCGTGGTAAGCTGTTAAGCTGTAGCGGTCATGGCACACGACACAGGGGAGCCTAACGAATTTTTACTGCGATGCTCTATGTATCTTTCAGCTGCTGTCCTCATGGATTGTGCAAAGTGCGTCTCTGATGTATGTGCATGTACAGCCATGTCTTCTTTGAGAGCAGGGTGTGTACCACCTACAGTTTTGCCAAGGGGACCATCCCATAATACAAGATCACCTATGGTGCGTATTTTCTGAGGTATCAGTCTTCCCTCCTTGTGACTTATGAGTAGCTGGATCTTTCTTGGTCTTACAAGCTTGCGTCGCGATACATCTGGAAATATGAGTTGCAGTGTTTTAGGTGAGATGTGATGATGGACATCTGCAATTCTGTCAAGACCATAGCATACCAACTGATGGGATCTAGTGATGCCTCTATGAGTTTTTACTTTTATTTTCAGCAGATATCTCTTTGTTTCGACTTTTATTTGCATGCCTCCAACTCCATTGACGAGAAGGGTTACATCCTCACTTCTCAGGTTCAACTCATCCGCTGCTTCATGAGTTATGTAATTTGTGTCAGAGGCCAAATCAATTAGAGTCCCAATCCTTTGACCGGTATCTGCTGCGACCACCAAGGTCATCATTATGACGGGGAACTCCTCAATGCCAGCCTTGGACAACAACCCATGTTCAGCAAGTGTTGAACTAAAAGAACTTGCTGAAGCGTTGCAAAACGCATTTCGACATTCTTGGGCCAAGTCAGGAGGCAGCCTCCTCAGAAACTCCTCCTGAGCTTTTAATCGTTCCTTGCTTGGTTTAGGACGCGACTGAGTCTTCCCTGGAGTGGACCCTTTGTCAGATGTAGAAATGATGGGCTGGGTATCTACCCTCCACACACTCTTGCCGTTTGCAAAGAAAAGTACTCTTGCATCCGTCACTACTGTTATGTGTCTCTAGGCACCTCCAGCAAGAACCAAGGCGTTTGGCTGCATCTCTTCTTTCAGATGGCTTCAAAGCCTTGAACTTATTGCAGCGATAAAGCCGTCTGGTGTGACCGCTTTTACCACAAAGATCACACTCTGACTTGCCTAAACATGATGTAGCTTTTGTATTGGCCTGTCTGGACACTGGTTTTGTTTCCTTCCTACGTGTGTCTTTGGGTTCTTCATCACCGAGTTGATCCAGTTGATCGTATATTTTTTCTTGGGTCTGTAAAAATACAAGCAATGTCTCAAACCGGTTTATTGGACCGGTTGCTTCAAGCTCTGCCACACGGATCAGCCACTCCTTCCTCAAATCACAAGGCAGCTTGCTTTCAAGTGATCTAGTGATGAGAGGATTTTTAAGGGCAGTTGTGTCACCCAGGTCCTCCGGATCGTGTATGGCTTTTTGGATATGTTGGATAAGCTCAATTATCTTTTTAGGCTGGTTCCCTTTTATACTCGGCAGTGCTTGTAATTCCTCGACCACCTCAAGTGCGATCGATGCTTTGTTGTCATATTGGTTTCCTAATATACCAAATATCTCCTCAACAGCTAAGTAACTGGACAACCTAAGCCTTTTTGCGAAACTTTTGGTTCGAGACTGTCCAGAAGTTGAAACTTTTTAACCTCAGCAGAGCCTGTTGGATCCCCTTGGTTTTGCAAAGCCTCCCAGTCTTTTCTCCACCGGTAAAAATTCCTCTTGTTACCATCAAACCTTGGCAAAGATGTCTGTTTTAGTTTTATGGTGGGTTGAGGGGAGGCTTGCTGGGGAGCTAGGGACGCAACAGAGTACCTTTCTTGCTCTACTTTAGTCTGGATCAGTTTGGCTTTACTTGACATTAGTCTTGGAAATGACAGTTTGAGTTCGGTGTCTCAGATCTTTCTGCTCAGTCTCTGGGGCCCACCTATTCCACTGCAAGTCAGCTAGTTTTGCTCTCTTAATTAGACCCTCCAGATACTCGAGCATAAAACCATAGGACTCTACACCAGCATCGGGTGGAAGGGAGGATATGCGGTTGCACTCTGCTTCTGCAACTTCAAGTGCCATACATAGCTCTAGACTCCCGAAGTCATTCCATAGCACAGTTTGAATTATGCTCTTGACCTGATCAAGTCTCTGATCACATTCGTCTTCGGTCCGATCAATATCAGCTTGCTGTTGACCAGTCATAAGTTGATCACCATCACTCTCCATATAAGCCACTTCAAGCTCTTTATTGGCTTCAAAAACCTTTTCAGCTTCTAGGGTGATGTTGGTGAAAGCTTGGGTCAGATCTTCTACTGACATCTTCTTCACAGATTTCAATATAGTGTTGGCTAAATGTGTGAAAAGCCTTTTAGCACGAGCTCTTTCCATTTTGAGCTGTTGGAGTGACCTCGATTCAGCCATGGGGCGGCTGGCTTTGTTGGAGCGAGCTTGGCTTGGGTGGCTTGCTTTGTTGGAGCGAGCTTGGCTCCATTAGAGCCAATTTGCCGTTCAGTGTCTTGCTCAAAGACACTTTGACACATGACCTGGCAAGGCAGGAATCGAACCCGCAATCTTTTGATCAGGAGTCTACCACTGCCCATGGCCACCCCATTTTTCTCCATCAAGAATCCTTAATGATGAAAACAAATTTTACAAATGGCACAATCATAATACATAGTGAATTGTTCATTGATACTTAAAGATTACTTTGAGTTATTAGAGAAAAAACTTCCATAGAAACTATACATTTCAATGGTCCCACACAAAATCAAGTGAGCAAAGAAAGTTGTTTTGTTTTTAATCACAGGAACAAAAAGGCTATATAGAAACTTGAAACTTGTTGAGATGTTGGTTTACATGTTGGCTTTTTTAAAACAAACTTTTGTAAGAGTAGAAAAATCCAGGTAAGCATGAAGTTTCTCTGCCAAAATTCAAAGATGTTCACAATCAAAGAATGAAGCAGAGCTAAGCTTGCCTTTCTTTTCCTCCTGACTGGAAAAAGTAGGTTGTGCAGAAAAACTGCTACCGTATTATCCGCACTATAAGGCGCACGTAAAAAACTACTTTTTTTTTTAAATTATCTGTGCGCCTTATAATCCGGTCCGCCTTATATGTGGACCAAGTTCCAAAATCAGAAATTTACTTTTGCAACTTTGGGAATTCTCTGCTGGATTGACTGTCCGACCATTTCTCGCTGACACAGGAGCGCCGACCACAAAGATTATCACGCTGTGCACATTTTGAGGGACACATGGGACAGGTGCTTACACACCGGCCACGTGCGGTGTGTTCATGAACGTGCGCTCAGCAGGTGGTATCCACACCGGAGCAGCGCGGTCATGCACGTAGCTGCAGGGAGGAGAATCTTCTTCTATTGTATTTTTTCTGTTCATTAGCGCTCCTCCACCACCTATAACAGGGAGAACCTCTGAGTAAAAAGTCAAGTTTTGCTCCATGTTTTTGTTTTCACAACTCTGTCCTTTTGTGGGTATCATATTTACCCGACCGGGCACAAACCACAATTAATAATTTCTCTTTCTCGATCATGTTTGTCACTTCTGTGCTTAGAAACAGAGGCTACCCTCAAGCATCTCCCAGCTTCCAAATTCCAAGTCCCCTGTGACTGTACGTGAAAATGTTAACCCGTGTTGAAGATTCAGCGCGCTCAATTCGTGCCCCATTTGTACGTAAGCTCGCAGCTCGACTTAAAATTTGCGTAGCAGTGCACATTCATGCGAACTCCGTACATGAGTCAGGAATTGTGGTGTGCGGACGTTTACTCTACTTCCTATATAAATGACAGACTATTGCGTGAACCTATGTGAGTTCAGAGTCTTGTGAGGTCGGCAGCAGAACCTGTGGCTGCTGCATCGATTAGCTAATGCGAGTCATCTGTTGTAGCTTGACTTGTGCAAATCAGTGAAAGCTGATTCTCTGTGGTGATCCCTGACAGGATAAGCCGAAAGGTGAACAACAACAGAGTTTACATTATACTTAATGATGACACAGTTGTTAAGGAGAAAACTTTGAATTTGCACTTCATGTCATAAACGTTGCTGACCGCTGGTTTAGATTCTACATTTGTGGGTTAAATTAGCTTTGGTTGGGTGGACATAGTTTGGTGGGTTTGGGGTAAATTTGGTGATTCCTTATTGAAACACGTCTCAGTAATGACATGTGGTCAGGGGAGGCAGGTGAACCAGTGCCTCACCTGTAAACTATCCTCGCCATCGTGAGCAACTAACAATGAAATCAAAAGATCTCCATGATCTGTGCTTTAAATGCTGTTTATATGAGAGACTTTTAAACATTTTACTTTTTATTTTTTATCCTCAAATGCTGTATTTTTCATGTTTCCTTTAATTACGGCGCAGACTGTGAGGTTAAATTGTGTACAGAGTTCAACCTCAACTGTACAATCCCTAATAAACTGGATCATTGCCTTTATTTACTCAGCATACGCTAATGATGTCATTCTTATTGAATATTTATAAATGAAGACATTTTTATTACATCTTTTTTTTCATATACGTCATTTCCGTTTATTATTTGTTAATATCTGACAAAAAGCTGCTCTTAAAAGACAGATGTTGATGAAGGCAGTACAACAGCTGTACCTTTTCAGATATTAATAAACAACCGATCAACCTCCCCAGTGGGCCCACCACCTGCAGGGGAGCTCTGAAGGGGCCGGTGCATTGTGGTTTGGGTGGCAGTCGAAGGCGAGTGCCTCGG
>NW_023416912.1:147682-149768 GCF_002922805.2 Oryzias melastigma | reverse complement strand
TTCCAGGGCAAACCTCCACCTCTCTAACTCCACCTCCACCTGTTCCCTGCTCTCACTACAAATCACAATATCATCTGCAAACATCATCTGCTCTCTCTGGCTCCCATTCAAAGTAGCTGCTAGTGCTGATTGGTAGATCCAACGGAGGACGTGGCCTCTCGCTTCTCTCGAGTCCTCCTCTCTCACTCTGTTGCTCACGCGCACTGAGGCTCAGCGGCAGAGACGCGCGGTTCTCTGCAGCGGAACTGTTTAGAAGTTTTTTTCTGCTGTTTGTCGCTGAAATGACTCGATTACCCGCAATTTTAACTCTTTCTTGTCCTCTATCTATCGCTCTCTTTGTTGTAGTTTGGAGGAAAAACCAAAAAACGAGTTGACAAAGCGTTGTTAAAGCTAGCGCTGTTTGTAGCAGCTAAGCTAACAGTACCGGAGCATTAGCTGTGTTTGAGATACCTCGCCTGTGACGCCTCGGTGAGAGAGGCGGTGCAGGCGGGGAAAGGTCCCTGAGATGAAGGCGGACAGTGGAAAGTTGGGGTTGTCTTTCATATTCCATTTAATTTTAATTTGCCTCTGCTCCTTAGTATAAACTTTAATATTATGTTGTTTATAATATTTTTTAGACATTTGTCCGTGGTCAACAGATATAAAATAGCTGCTGGGATAATTTAAATTCCACTGTCCCAGAGAAATAAATAAAACTGAAATTCTTGTTAACTTTAAAAGGCAACAATAACACATATATTATTTGAAATCTTCTTCATTTTTACATCAGTGATTTATTACTATGTTGTCTATTACGAAAATGCACTATGAAATTAAAAGAATTATCCTGATATTGTTGATAACACAATGATCAATGGTATCAAATGCTTTGCTTAAATACAATAGCTGTTTTTGTTGATTTAAGCAAAGCATTTGATACCATTGATCACTCCCTTCTGTTACAAAAATGTGAATATTATGGACTTCGGGGTAAAACACATCATTGGCTGAGAAGTTATTTGGAAAATCGGGTTCAATATGTAACCATTAACAATACAGATTCTAATCTAGAAAATATTTTTTGTGGACTCCCACAAGGTTCTGTTCTCGGACCAAAGTTGTTTTCAATTTACATTAATGATATTTTTTTGATGTCAAAAAAGTTGAAATTCATTATGTTTGCTGATGACACTAATATGTTTTGTTCAGGACAAAATATTGTTGAGTTGTTGAATGTTGTCGAACAGGAATTTAATTTGGTTAAAAAATGGTTTGATTATAACAAGTTATCTCTGAATGAAAACAAAACCAAATTTATGATATTTTCTGGAAATAGAAAGGTTGAAAATGTTAAATTATATTTAAATGAGGTAGAAATCCAATGTGTTAATGAAATAAAGTTTTTAGGAGTAATAATAGATGATAAATCGTCTTGGAAATCTCATATAAATCATATAAAACACAAAGTCTCTAGATCTATCGGTATTCTGTTTAAAATCAGTGATGCACTGAACAAAAGGAGTTTGTTTCTTGTTTATTGTTCATTAGTCGTTCCGTATCTTTCATATTGTGCAGAGATCTGGGGAAATGCTGGGAAAACTGTTAATGAATCATTGGTTAAACTACAAAAAAAGCTATTAGAATAGTCAACAGAACAGGATATTGTGAGCCAACAAATTCTTTATTTTGTCTGAATAATAGTTTAAAATTAAAGGAAATTGTTTACATCAAGGTATTAGAAATTGTATATAGAGTAAAACATAATTTGGTTTCAAAAAATCTCCAGAAGCTATTTACTTTAAGGGTTAGTAAGTATAATTTAAGAGGTCTTTATTGTTTTGAACAGGTTAAAGCTCGTACTAATGCTAAGATGAGATGTTTCAGTTCTTGGAGTAAAATTATGGAATCAATTGAGTGATGAATTAAAATGAAGTTCTTCACTTTTGCAGTTTAAAAAAAGTTTGAAACGTGAATGTTTGAATGACTACAACATGCATATGTAATTTGTATTTGTAAATAGTTTTTTCTTTCATATTTAATTCTTTGTTGATCAGCATAGATATTGTTTAGTGTTCAAGGAGAGGCATTGAATAAGCTTAATAAGCTT
>NW_023416912.1:111348-146954 GCF_002922805.2 Oryzias melastigma | reverse complement strand
TGTAACTAACAAATTCATTATTGATACATAATAAAACAACAAATTATTCTAATTCGAAGCTCTATACAAAAGCTTTTGGTTAATATTTAACAAAACCCTAAACGCGGCTGTTACGAGCACGCGAAGTCTTTCCTTCTCTTCTCTTTCAGCCCCGCCCCCCTGCGCACGCGCAGTCTCTCCTTCTCTCCTCTTTCACCTCCGCCTGACACGTGACGCGCGGCAATAGACAGACTGTCTCCTTTTTCTTTTTTCATGGAGGTTCTCCTCTAAATCAGGTGTTTAAGCTCCTGATTTTAAAGCGTCTCTTCTCTCCCTCACACTCTGTGGATCTGTCGGTAACAAACAGCTGCGGAAGAACAATCCAGTCGGACCGAACCATTTTTAATTTAGAGGAGGGGGGGTCCAGTGACGATGTTTCCAAAACAAAATATATATACATCGTTACCTTGACATTAAAAATAAAAGTATTTGCGATTATATATTGGTTATTGGTTTACTGAAATAATGTTTTCTGTTGTGTCCTTTTGTCATCATTCGGGGCCTCCGTGCCCCCCCTCTCAGTCTGGGCTCCTAGAATCAGCCGCTCCGTAAGAAGAAGAAGAAGCGCGGCTCTTCCGGGGTTTTCTCCCGTGTTATTTAACACGAAGGTTTATCGCAATAGACTCATTTCACTATCGAAAAAAAGTAATATCGCAATAACGATAATTATCGTTTTATCGCCCAGCCCTATTTGGTTGTTTTTTTTACTGTATAATGTGTTAATTGTACAAATGGGAACTACACCAATAAACTTGAAACTTGAAACTTGATAAATATTTATAGTGTATTGAGTAATTTAGTGAAAATAACTAGAAAAGATTCAGCAAAATACCAAAACTACATACCGGATTTCAAATGCTGGATTTGAACTAATTTCCTTCTGATGAAAATAAATTCTGTTATCACTAAAGATTTTCTCATCCATTAATTTTTTTTGTGCGCGCAATTTTTAAACAGAAATCAAGAGTCTCTGCAGTAGCAACTTGTTGGTTTGGTACATTGATGATGACAAAAAGAGATTTTTTTTAATCATCTACAAAGAAAGTTTGTTGGCTGTTTTAATAGTTTAAATGGTTTAGTATTTATAAACTAATCTAAATAAAATAAAGTGACAAAAATACACATAACAAATAATAAAAATAATAATCATAATAATAATAAATAGCTAGACACAGAACATTAAAATAAGTAAATAAAAAGCAAGACAAATTACATAAAAATATATTTTAGGACAAAAAAAAAATAAACCAAATAGAAACTATTGCAAATAAATAAAAATGACTCAAAGTAATAAATAAATGAATAAGATGTTCTAAAAAAGACCAAAAAGAGACGGATAAGCAGACATATTTTCTGATCCGGATGTCAGCTGGACGAGGAAAGGAAAATCTTCATGGACAGAACTTCCTCCAAAATCCTGATTCTTTCTCCTTCCAGTTCACCAAAGACTCTTTTAGCTAATTCTCCAATGTTTATTGACTGTGATCAATACATTCAATCATTGTTTTCTCAGAGTTCTTAATAAAATAAAGAAAGCTAACATCAAAATGCTCTTTCATTGATTTACAATCCTTTCCAACTGCGGTCAAATGAGCCGCCGTTCACATTTCCGTGGTCACATCAAGAAGCTCCGTGGAGTCTGGTGGAGATTTTCCAGCGTTCTCAGTCCTGCTACCGTAAGTATTGGATGAAACTCACACCAAAAATCCAGTGATGCTGATTTGACCACAGAAATGAGAACGGCGGCTCATTTGACTGCAGTCAATGTGAAGATACCATCTTCTCTTCTCCAGAACCTGAACTAGACACGCTAGGAACAGATGAGGGTTTAGTGCATGTGCAGCAGAGCTGTTGATGGAAAGAAGATCATTCATTCAAAAAGTGTGTTTGACTGAGATTTAAAAGGAGAAATACTCAGAAATGCAAAAACAAAAGGATTTCTTATTACACTTGTTCTCTTTCAGAAGAAAAACGCCACATAGACATGTTAAAAACTCTAAAAACAGGATTTTTATCGGAGGGGGACTTTTTGTAGGCTTGGGAGGATTTTACACCGAAACCATTTTGCATCCCTAAACTTGCCCCCTCGAAATTCTGTTTGCACCCCCAATAGGGGCTGGCTAGATCCGGCCCTGGATGGGTGAGTGATTGAGGCCCTGCGACAGACTGGAGACCTGTCCAGGGTGTACCCCGCCTTCGCCCATTAGTAGCTGGGTTAGACTCGGGCACCCCCGCGACCCCGAAAGGGACGAAGTGGCCAAGAAAATGAATGAATGAATGAATGGTAAAAGTTTAGTTTTAGAGTGTTAAATAATGTTTATTCTGTTCCTCCCGTGACCTCAAGTGTGTTTTGGATTTTGTCCCTCTGAGTGATTGTGTTTGATATCTCTGTTTTCTTCTTCTTTCTTTGGTCGGGTAGTCTCACCTGCAGCCTCGTACATAAACTACCTGTAGAGTTTCTTCACGATAATCCAGCAAAGATTTAGTCTGTTTAAGCACCAGGACTGAGAACGGGCTCAGTCTATATGAAATAAAAAACTGGTTCTGATCCAAACTATGTTCTAAATAAGCACCAGAACCTCATATCTCTTCATAAGGAGCTGCTGCTCTGTGGGTTAGATATCTTCTGTGTAGGTCTGTGTGATGGTAGCATACTCTGCCACACCCACAACAAAATGGTGGTAAGCTCAATGCACACCTCATTTTAGTTCCCATATTCGATACATTTAACATGTCAAACTTATTTGTAATTAAACACAAACATTTCTTTGAGTTAAAATATACATTTAAATCATGTTTATTTGTAGAAACACATATTTTGATTTTCTCATATTGGCTTGTTGAATTAATTTCATCTGTTTTGAGTTGCGGGCTGCACGGTGGCGCAGTGGTTAGCGCTCTTGCCTCACAGCGAGAAGGCCCCGGTTCAACTCCCGGCTGGGACCTTTCTGTGTGGAGTTTGCATGTTCTCCCCGTGCATGCGTGGGTTTTCACCGGGGACTCCGGCTTCCTCCCACCATCCAAAAACATGCATCATAGGTTCATTGGTGACTCTAAATTGCCCCTAGGTGTGTCTGTGAGAGTGAATGTGTGTGATTGAGGCCCTGAGACAGACTGGCGACCTGTCCAGGGTGAACCCCGCCTTCGCCCATCAGTAGCCGGGATAGGCTCCGGCACCCCGCTACCCCGAAAGGGAACAAGCGGTCAAGAAGATGGATGGATGGATCATTGAAAAAGCTTTTTTCCATCAGTTAAATGAATTTCTAATAAAAAACAACTGCTATGATGTCTTCCAGTCCGGCTTCAGACAGAACCACAGCACTGAAACGGCTCTGACCAAAGTGACTAATGACATACGTTTGAATACAGACAGTGGAAATATGTCAGTGCTAGTTTTACTGGATCTCAGTGCTGCGTTTGATACAGTCGACCACGCAATACTACTCAGACGACTGGAAAACTGGGTGGGTCTCACTGGGCCAGTACTAAACTGGTTCAAAACGTACTTAGAAAACAGGAAATATTTTGTGTCAATTGGTAACTTCACTTCTGAGCCAATAGAAATTACATGTGGAGTGCCCCAAGGCTCCATCCTGGGACCACTTCTATTTAACATCTACATGCTCCCACTGGCCCAGGTTATAAAGAACAACAACATTAGTTACCATAGCTATGCAGATGACACACAGATATATATTAGACTGACACCAGGAGACCGAGGCCCTGTACAGGCTCTTGGTAAATGCATTGAGGACATTAATGACTGGATGTGTCACAACTTACTTCAATTAAACAAAAACAAAACTGAGGTTATTGTCTTTGGGGCTAAAGAAAAAAGGTTGGACGTCACTACAGAGCTTCAATCTATTCAACTAAAAACTACCAACCAGGCCAGAAACTTGGGTGTAGTGATAGACACAGACCTAAATTTTGATAAACACATTAAGGCAGTCACTAAATCAGCCTATTATCATCTCAAAAATATCTCAAGGATTAAAGATCTGATGTCTAAGCAGGACCTGGAGAAACTAGTGCATGCTTTCATCTTTAGTCGACTTGATTACTGTAACAGTGTTTTTACAGGACTACCAAAAAAATCCATCAGGAAACTGCAGCTTATTCAGAACTCTGCTGCTCGGGTTCTCACAAGGACCAAGAAAGTAGACCACATCAGTCCAGTTCTGAGGTCTTTACACTGGTTACCTGTCTGTCAGAGGATAGACTTTAAAGTTCTGTTACTGGTTTATAAAGCTTTGAATGGTTTAGCACCAAAATACATGACTGACCTCCTGACCCAGTATGTACCAGCCAGACCTCTGCGGTCATCAGGATCCGGTCTTTTATCAGTTCCTAGAGTCAGAACTAAACATGGAGAAGCTGCATTCAGCTTCTATGCACCACAGATCTGGAACAGACTTCCAGAAAACATTAGATCTGCTGAAACACTCAGTGTATTTAAATCCAGGTTAAAGACTCACCTGTTCTCAGTTGCATTTGATTAATATGTATTCAAAAGTTTACGTCCGCACTGTTTATCTATGCTTGTTTTAAATTAAAATCTTTTTACTTTCTTTTCATTTTATTTTAATGATTTTAATGATGACGAATGACATTTTTACTATTTCTTTTGATTGTTTCTTTTAATGTTTTATGTAAAACACTTTGAATTGTCTCTGTACATGAAATGTGCTATACAAATAAACTTGCCTTGCCTTGGTCTGTTCAGTTGGTTAAGTTAAAATTAAGTTTATTGCCTGAGTTAATTCTGTTTTGTTGACCTCTTTTAAGGGCCCAGTTTGTAAATCATCTACCTTTTTTGGGAAAAATTAAACATTTCATTTTTGATTAATCTTCAGTTGTCCTCATTGGCCGCTCGATCCCTCACAGCCTGTAATGAGTATTTGAGTACAAATATTTTTGGACGTCCAAGATCTCTGATTCACAATCTTTATAAATTTAGTCCAGCGCTGTAAAAATATTTTTCAGGAATGATGTATTTATTGCTCTGAAATGCAGAATAATGTTGGATTTTAAGTTTTATGAACTAAAATAAAACCAAATGTAAACCACAAGTCATTCATTCATTCATTCATTCATCTTCTTCTTCCCTTTCGGGGTCGCGGGGGTGCCGGAGCCTATCTCGGCTACTGATGGGTGAAGGCGGGGTACACCCTGGACAAGTCGCCAGTCTGTCACAGGGCCTCAATCACACACACATCCACTCTCACATTCACACCTAGGGACAATTTAGAGTCACCAATTAACCTATGAAGCATGTTTTTGGACGGTGGGAGGAAGCCGGAGTCCCCGGTGAAAACCCACGCATGCACGGGGAGAACATGCAAACTCCACACAGAAAGGTCCCAGCCGGGATTCGAACCGGGGCCTTCTCGCTGTGAGGCAAGAGCGCTAACCACTTGCGCCACCGTGCAGCCCAACTAAAATAAAACCGAATGTAAACCAGAAGTCACTGGAAATAAACAAATATTTAAAAGAAAGTGCCAATGAAGCTTCCTGTTTATAAAGTAAAACCAGCTAGAGCTTTTTTTCTGTTCAAAAACTGAGACTGAAGTTTTGCTCACTGATAAGTTCTGAATAAAATAAGTTGGCTTTACCACGGGAGCTTTACATTCTTTTGATTCTAGAAACTATTCAACAATTGACTCAATTAACATAATTCCAGCAGATTCTGAAGAGGAGAAAACAGCTTGTGATGATAAGCAGCACTACACAATGATGAAGTTTGAATGTGTTCAACATGAATCAGCTATTAGGAAAAAAGGGTTTTATACCAGAGTTGTACCAAAATGTAACACTTAGAACATAAAGTGTGCCAGAATGTTGAGGATGGAAAAACTATGGAGAACATTTTCAGGTTTTGTTGTTTAATCATCCAAAACAACAGTGATGTTTATGCTTTTTATGTTGTTTGTTACTGCTGAACTTAACCAGAAGGTTGACAATTAAAAAAGGTCTTTAAAATGAAAAACACAATTTCCTTCTATCTAAATCTTTGTTTTTATCAGTTTTGTTCATTCTGATCTCCATCCATCCATCCATCCATCTTCTTGGCCGCTGCTTCCCTTTCGGGGGTCGCGGGGTGCCGGAGCCTATCCCGGCTACTGATGGCGAAGGCGGGGTTCACCCTGGACAGGTCGCCAGTCTGTCTCAGGGCCTCAATCACACACCCATTCACTCTCACATCCACACCTAGGGGCAATTTAGAGTCACCAATGAACCTATGAAGCATGTTTTTGGACGGTGGGAGGAAGCCAGAGTCCCCGGTGAAAACCCACGCATGCACGGGGAGAACATGCAAACTCCACACAGAAAGGTCCCAGCCGGGATTCGAACCGGGGCCTTCTCGCTGTGAGGAGAGAGCGCTAACCACTGCGCCACCGTGCAGCCCATCATTCTGATCTCATGTTTGAAATAAAGGCAGAAATGATGGAGATTTACTACATATCATTTTACTTTTCATACATCCAGTAGAAAGACATACACACAACAACAAACATTATATTATAAAGTAAAAATTGTGGTTCCATTTGTGAATTGTTGAGCTTGATTCATGAATCAAATCTGATTTCCACTTAAGTAATAATCCATAGCTCCACTTCTCTAACTGTTTTTCCATTTGAACCTGCAGTTCAGTGACTGAATCATGTTTTCTTTTTAAGAACACAGAGAACATGACCTTTTCCCAGATATGAACACCTGGATGGACTTGGGTTCTCTTGTTTAGTCTGGTGTTTTATTCTACCTACTGCTGTTTCTTCTTCAGTGATGCTATTTGACACATTCTCCTAAATCAAAGAAAACCAGACAGAACTTGTCATAGAGAAATACAATTTGAATGAAAACTGACCTGAGAGTCTCCAGTTTACAGTGTGGACTCTCCAGTCCTGCTGAGAGCAGCTTCACTCCTGAATCCTGCAGGTTGTTGTAACTCAGGTCCAGAACTCTGAGTCTGGAGGACTGAGAGCTGAGAACTGAGGACAGAGCTGCACAGCTTCTCTCTGACAGCTTACAGCCTCTCAGTCTGAAGAAAACAAAGACAGACAGCAGTTATTGAATCTTTCATTTTTACACTCAGATTCATTTGTTCACTGAAGGTGATTTTCATGAGAGTTCTTACAGAGCTTTGTTGGAGGCTTTGATCACTGGCAGCAGCCTCAGAAGAGCCTCCTCTGAACCAGAGTATTTCTGCAGGTTAAACTCTTCCAGATCTTCTTCTGATGACAGTAAGAAAAAGACCAGAGCAGACCACTGAGCAGGAGACAGTTTATCTGTGGAGAGACGTCCTGACCTCAGGACCTGTTGGATCTCCTCCACTAGAGAACCATCATTCAGTTCATTCAGACAGTGGAACAGGTTGATGCTTTTCTCTGCAGACAGATCCTCACTGATCTTCTTCTTGATGAACTGGACTGTTTCCTGATTGGTCTGTGAGCTACTTCCTGTCTGAGTCATCAGACCTCGTAGGAGACTCTGATTGGTCTGCAGTGAAAGACCCAGGAGGAAGCGGAGGAACAAGTCCAGGTGTCCGTTTGGACTCTGCAAGGCCTTGTTTACAGCACTCTGGTAGAACTGGACTGGACTGCTCAGTTCAGATTGAGAGATCTGTGATTGTTCTTCTTCCACGAGGTTGAGTCCAGAGGTGATGAAGGTCAGGTGGACATGAAGAGCAGCCAGAAACTCCTGAACACTCAGATGGATGAAGCAGAAGACCTTGTCCTGGTACAGGCCTCTCTCCTCTCTAAAGATCTGTGTGAACACTCCTGAGTACACTGAGGCTGCTCTGATATCGATGCCACACTCTGTCAGGTCGGATTCATAGAAGATCAGGTTTCCTTTCTGCAGCTGCTCAAAAGCCAGTTTTCCCAGAGACTCCATCATCTTCCTGCTCTCTGGACTCCAGTGAGGATCTGTCTCAGCTCCTCCATCATACTTGACCTTCTTGACTTTGGCCTGAACCACCAGGAAGTGGATGTACATCTCAGTCAGGCTCTTGGGCAGCTCTCCTCCCTCTCTGCTCTTCAGCAGATCCTCCAGAACTGTAGCAGTGATCCAGCAGAAGACTGGGATGTGGCACATGATGTGGAGGCTTCGGGATCTCTTGATGTGGGAGATGATCCTGCTGGCCTGCTCTTCATCTCTGAATCTCTTCCTGAAGTACTCCTCCTTCTGTGGATCATTGAACCCTCTGACCTCTGTCACCATGTCAACATATCCAGGAGGGATCTGATTGGCTGCTGCAGGTCGTGTGGTTATCCAGAGGCGAGCAGAGGGAAGCAGGTTCCCCCTGATGAGGTTTGTCAGCAGATCACCCACTGAGGTGGACTTTCTAGGGTCATTTAGGATCCGAGTCTTGTGGAAGTCCAGAGGAAGTCGACACTCATCCAGACCATCAAAGATGAAGATGACCTGGAAGTCTTCAAAGCTGCAGATTCCTGCTTCTTTGGTTTCAGGGAAGAAGTGATGAACAAGTTCCACCAAGCTGAACTTCTCCTCTTTCAGCACATTCAGCTCTCTGAAAGTGAATGGAAATGTGAAGTGGATGTTCTGGTTGGCTTTGCCTTCAGCCCAGTCCAGAGTGAACTTCTGTGTTAAGACTGTTTTCCCGATGCCAGCCACTCCCTTTGTCATCACGGTTCTGATTGGTTCTTGTCTTCCAGCTGGGAGTTGAAAGAGCTCTTCTTGTCTGATGCTGGTTTCTGCTCTGTCTGCTTTCCTGGATGCTGCTTCAATCTGTCTGACCTCATGTTCTTCATTCAGCTCTCCAGTTCCTCCCTCTGTGATGTAGAGCTCTGTGTAGATCTCATTCAGAAGGGTTGGGTTTCCTGCTTTAGCCATCCCCTCAAACACACACTGGAACTTCTTCTTCAGACCAGATTGGACTTTATGTCGACAAACTGCAGCAGATCCTGAATGAAGACAACAAACACAGTAAATAAAGTCTCTGCAGCCTGAATGATGAGGGTTTGAATCCATGTGGTTCCATGTGTTGAGACATCAGTAAATCTTCATTTATCAGCAGCTGAAACCTTCAGAGAAATCCTCTTACTGCTCTGCAGTCGATCAGCCAGCTCCTCCTGCTTCATTCTCCTCAGGAAGTTCTCTGTGATCTTCATCAGTGACTCTCTGCTGCTCCTCTGCTCTTCATCTTCATCCTCCTCCTCATCCTCCCTCTGACTCAGAAGCTTCTGGATCTTCTTCAGCTCCTTCTTGACAAAAGTGACAATGTTGTCCTCCAGCAGCTGCAACAGAATTCTAGATGAATGATCCAATCAGAGTGAGGTGATGGAGCCAAACATCAGCTCCATGTTGGACACACTGACAATCCACTGGTCTCCAAAGTGCAGCATGGAGATGACTGTGGACAGAACGATGGAAAAGTACTTGTTGTTCATATACAGACCAGAAAGATGGAGTCCAGCTGTGTTTGATGCTGCTGGACAGACGGACCACTGGGAGTCTCTGAGCTCTGCTGGTCCACTCTGTGGAGAATCAGAACCATCAGATCCGTCTGTGCTGGTTGGTTACAGATCAAACTGACTGGAGTCAGGTCAGTTCATAAGTCACAGCTAGAATGTTCTACAAACAAGTCAGCCCCTATCCACTCTAATGGAAAATGAACCAACTAATTAACACACATAAGAAGAATTTACAATATTTTGTCCTCTGTGGTTACAGTTATCATTCATACAGTCATTATGGGAGTTTTTAAATGAATCTGATAAGTTTATATTTTATATATTCTCGTATATAGGATAGTAAATCAATGGATCATATCAACACTCTCTGTCCATGTCTATAGAAAGTCACTGAAGTGTCTATACTGTCTTTGAGTCAAAGGCTCCACCTGCTAAACCAACCATTCAACCAGTTCAATGGTTGAAATGGAAACCAGTTATTTTGAAAATTCACCAAACAGAGAAGATTTTCATCACACTGTCCAAATTCTTGAGAAGAGTTGCATTTCTTGCAACATTTTATGATCCTTCAGGTCTTTATTTAAAAAAAAAAAGAAAAAAAATCGAAAACAATAAACTGATCAAATAAATGTATTCTTTTGAAAATTCACTAAATTAGTTGGATTTGTTTATAATCACAATAGTCAAATAGCTCACATGTATTTTTTCAGTTTGCTTTGAAATTCCACCAAAATCCTTATTTCCATTTATGAAACATTTGTTCACCTTTTATTTGTTTTGTTTTTTATGGGGTTTACTGCCCCCTTCTGGAGATCACGCAAGACTTAATACGTGATTCACGTCTTGTCTTCAGTTCGCACCATCTCCCGTTAAGGAAGATATGTAAAAAAAAAAAAAAATCTGTATGTATTGTGTTTTATTTGTGTTTCTGGGTATTGAATTTTGGCATTTTTGTGACTCTGTAGGTATTAATGTTCTGGAGACCTGCAGTCACGGATTTGTTATTGTCCAGTCATGTCAGAATAAACCAGAGAGAAACCAAAGTTGCCTCATCCTACTTAAACACAACGCAGAGGAACGGGCGAGGCATTCAAGGATCAGAGGAACATTGGAGACGCCCGTTACATTGGTGCCGTGAGCCCTCGGAGATTGGACTGAAGAGTGACGTCAATTCATTTGACACGGGAAGCTGCAGTCACGTGACCATTCAGAGTGTTGCTGGGTTGAGAGAGCTTGTTCTCCGCGGGAAATTGTAACGCCACCTCTTGGTGGAGGTATTTCTTGGGACTTATCCAGCGAGACGATTGGGTTTTCAAGTCTGAGTTATTTTTTTTAAGAATCACAAGGACTGGTAATTCAGTTGTAGAAGAAAATTATTATTATTATTATTATTGTTATTATTATTATTGTTTTTGTTCTGGAACAAATAGCTATTTTGGTCTACTTGAACACATACTTTTTTTCAGTCTTTTCTCTCACCTTTTTAGGTAACATTTGTGTGGGTTGTAATGGCTGAGGGTAAGACATACGTTTTGGACAGTGAAGTTGATGTTCCTGAGCAGGTTTCCTTTGAGCACCAGTTGGGTTCTGAGTTACTCTGTAAAGCCAAAATCCCCTGTTCTCAAAGATGCTGCATTAGGCACACCTCGGTTTTGTTCCACTCGTGTTGTCGACCATTCCACCCCCAGTCGAGCAGAACAGAATCCAGACTTGGGTGCACTGATCACACAGTTTGCTGAAAAACTGGGCAAGTCTATCACAGCTCAATTGCAGCCTCCACAGACTACAACCAATCATCAAACTTCTATGCATTCTTCAGATGTTGTAGTGCCCCATGTTAATGTTGTGGTGCGATCTGATGCTAAGGAACCCCCCATGTTTCGGGGAGATGCTTCTGATAAATATACAGTACATGAGTGGGAAAACCTTGTGACTCTGTACCTGAAGAAAAGATCAATTCCAGTACATGAGCATTCGCAAGAAAGGGCTAGACTTATGGGTAAAGCTGAGGATGTAGTGAGGGTCAAGTTACGTGATGGCCCCTCTATTGATCATGCAGGAAAATCCCATGTTATTTTTGACATTTTGAAACATTTCAGTGATCAGACATATTCCAGCATGTCTGTGTAATGAGATGAGATCCTTTTTTTAATTACACAAAATATCGACTGTCTCTAAGTTTATTTCTCCCCCTGAATTCAGTGTTGGGTAGCCCCTCCTTAGTTTGTTCTTCTTCTGTGGATTCTTCTTTATATATGTTGGGCACTCGCTTTCCCTCTACCCTTCCTGTTTTACTGTTTGGTGGGAGAGATGGGTGTTCTGTAACGTTTACAATATGAATCATCATTTCATCTTAGTTATGCCCATAATTCTGTTATTATTTGAATTCTGTTCCTGAAAAAATCCAAAAACTTGAAAGACGTTGACATTTTATTTTGATGTAAGAAATTAGCTGATCTCCCTCTACCTGTCACTCTCATCTAGGAGCTAATACGGCCAGCTAACACCGTGATTTCTGTGTCTTTTCTTTCTGGAAAATTGCCAGATCCGCAGTAAATGGAGGTGGTCTCCGAGGGTGTTGCTGTGCTTCCACGTCTTTCCTTCCCATAAACACAACGCAGAATCGATCTGGTTACATCAGCCCTTCACTTATCTGAAACATTTGCAAAGAAATGTTCACATGCAACTTCTCTCGTGTTACACCACCAGACTGCTTTTAGCGCTCAAGCTAATCGAGAGAATCCAGTCCATTTTCAAAATAAAAGCTTTCCGTCTCAAAAAAAAAAAAAAGAAAAAAAACAGCTACAATTTATTAGTTTTTCCGCGGCCCGGTGGCAAGGGGTCCACGGACTGGTACTGGTCCCCGGCCCAGTGGTTGGGGACCACTGCTCTAGAAGATCACCTGACCTGAATGGATGAATAAATTCAACAAATTATTTTGGAAAGATATCAAAGAGAAATTCTATAAAAAAAAAAAGAATCTTAACTGGTAATTAACTCAATGAAACGAGGATTAATCCCTTCAATTCCAAAAACCTAATAAGGTTATATTACAATGACATAATTGAAGACCTATTATTTTAATTCCTAATGATGATAACATTTTGGCTCATGTGTTTTCAGAACGTCTTAATAGACGACTCTGATCAAAGATGGATTTGAAAAACCAGTCGGTTTACGGGCCAAAACAGCAGTTCGGAGTACCCGGCCTTCTTGGTGTCTCTTGGAGGGGTACTGGAAGGTGCCCCAACGGGAGGCTCCATCATCCTCCTGGGGGACTTCAATGCCCATGTGGGTAATAGTGGCACCTGGGGGGGGCGTGATCGGTAGGAATGGCCTCCCTGACCTGAACCCGAGCGGTGTTTTGTTGTTGGACTTCTGTGCACATCATAGTTTGTCCATAACTAACACCATGTTCGAACACAGCCTTACTCAGGGCTGTCTGGTCTCTGTACGACCGGAGCAGGAGCTTGGTTCGCATGGCCGGCAGTAAGTCAGACCTGTTCTCGGTGCATGTTGGACTCCGGCAGGGCTTCCCTTTTCACCGGTTCTGTTCATAGTCTTTATGGACAGAATTTCTAGGCGCAGCCAAGGGCCGGAGGGGATCTGGTTTGGGGACCACAGGATTTCCTCTCTGCTCTTTGCAGATGATGTTGTCCTGTTGGTTCCATCAAGCCAGGACCTCCAGCATGCATTGGAGCGGTTTGCAGCCGACTGTGAAGCGGCTGGGATGAGGGTCAGCACCGCTAAGTCTGAGGCCATGGTTCTCGACCGGAGAAAGGTAGTTTGCCCTTTCTCGGTGGGTGGAGTGCTCCTGCCTCAGGTGGAGGAGTTTAAATATCTTGGGGTCTTGTTCACGAGTGATGGAAGATCGGAGCGTGACATCGACAGGCGGATTGGAGCTGCGTCCGCTATTATGCGGTCGCTGTACCGGTCCGTTGTGGTGAAAAGAGAGCTGAGCCAGAAAGCAAAGCTCTTGATTTACCGGTCGATCTTCGTTCCAGTACTCACCTATGGTCATGAGCTCTGGGTCGTGACAGAAAGAACTAGATCCCGACTACAAGTGGCTGAAATGAGTTTTCTCCGCAGGGTGGCTGGGCGCTCCCTTAGAGATAGGCTGAGAAGCTCAGTCACCCGGAGGGAGCTCGGAGTAGAGCCGCTTCCCCTCTGCATCAAGAGGATCCAGTTGAAGTGGCTCGGGCATCTGGTCCGGATGCCTCCTGGACGCCTCCCTGGAGAGGTGTTCCGGGCATGTCCCACTGGGCGGAGGCCCCGGGGAAGACCCAGGACACACTGGAGAGACTATGTTTCTCGGCTGGCCTGGGAACGCCTCGGGGTCCCCCCAGAAGAGCTGGAGGAAGTGGCCGGGGAGAGGGAAGTCTGGGCAGCTTTGCTTAGACTGCTGCCCCCGCGACCCGGTCCCGGATGAAGCGGAGGAAGATGGATGGATGGTTTGGTTTTACGTTGGATGCTGATAAAACCGACTGTATTTACCCACACTCAGGACCAGCACATAAAAGACCTGGACTGTTCCCTCTTGTGGTTGGATTCCTGAGTCTCTGATGGATTCAGATAAAAAAAAACACTTCTTCACAGTTTCTTTCATGATGGTGTTTGAGGAGTTCTTTTGGATCTTCTCAGATAATAAATGCCTCATGAATGCTGTAGCTTTCAGAACAGCAGGAATTCCATTCAGACATTCATTCTAAATTCAATACTTTTAAAAAATAATTGACTACTTTAGTTACTGGATACAATTGTAATGAAATTACTTTACTTATTACTTATTTTTAAAAGTAATTCACTACTCATTACCATACTTTTTTCACTTGTACAAATTCTCAAGAGAAAATCAGTATCATCAAGATCCTCTTGTCTTTCATTTAACTTTATTTTTAAATCAACGATCTTGTGCAAACTATGAACATGGTTCAAGACATAACCTTTCTTCATTAGAAATCAGACAGCAGAGTGAAAATGACACAAAGTTCAAACATATGTGGTCTGTGCCACTGCTCAAAGCGATATGTGAATAAAACTGTTACACCTATACATGTGTATAAAACTAAGTCTTGAAAACACACAAAAAACTATTTAATGCCTCCAGAAGTTTCTTTCTCTTCCTCAAAAGCAAAATGTCACTCTCACAGGAGGGGGAGGGGCTTGTGATGGAAATTCCAGCTCTTCTGGACTAGAGAACTCTTCCTTTTGGTTCTTCTCACTAAAAACAACCATCTCTTTCAGCTTCCAAGCGGCTGTTCTGGTTGTTTTGTTGCTTAAATTAATTCATTATCATCAACCATGCAAAATTCTGCACAAAAAATAATCACTAATATTAACACATTTTGATTTATGAATAATTATTGTATGGACAAACTATTATTTTGAACTTTTGATAAAATGTATAAGGACAACATGCTTTTTTTTATTACATTTCAAGTTTTGACTTAATACATTTTCTGCTTTTTTATGTATGGATGATTATTAAATGGACAGGCTTTTATTGATTAACGTCAAATTAAATATAAAAAAATAATGCTAACATGGTTTTATTACAGTTAACTTTTGACTGTATATGCTGTATCTGTCTCTTCCTCGTGCACCTGCAGGTATTGCTTACTGTCGTCCTTCCCCTTTCTGCTCAGCACAAACCATTAATAGCGCAAACCATGGACTTTGAATCTTTTACAGTCAATGGCACAGACTCACATTGAGAGATCACATGCAGCTCAGTGTGAAAAATAGAGGAAGAACGGGTAAAAGAATAAATATATAATGACTCCTCGAGCGCCGGGAGCTCGTGCTGCGGGGCGGGTCTCTGTTTCTCACCTGTATGTCCGGTAGTCCGACACTGAGATTAAGAGAACTCCTCGAATATCATTCCCTCGTTGGACTTTGAATTTAAATGCTGGGATTACAGCATTCAGGACATGTCTGGACTTTGACCGATTGTTACATCCTGTTGCTGCAGCCTTGCATTCTCATCTAACCAGTTCCCTTTGGCTCACCTGGCAGGTGTGGCCAATCTGCCTTGATTGGCAGATAGTGTCTATTTAAGCCAGAGGCGGCCACACCAAGCCAGGCAGGGAGCAGAGCAGCAGGCTGGGTTTAGTTTGGGTGGTGTTGGTTTGGGTTGGTTTTGTGTCTACTTTTTGTCCTCAGCAATCTTAGATTGCTGGGTTTTGTTGTGTTAGTTTGGGGTTGGACAAGGTCCCAACTCCGTTTTAGTTTGCTTTCTTTTTAACCAAACACACTAATTATTTCTTGCTTCATTTCAGGACACAGGTTTTCGTTTATTTTAATAGAGTGTGTTCCTTTATGTCTGGTGTCCAGTTTTAATGTTATTGTCCCCACTGATGGTCATTCCCCTAGACTCCGGGCCAGTTTGTCCATTGGGGACGTAACACCGATCCTCAACTGCAGTAGCTTGCGTGTGCGCGCCGCGTGTGCGTGCCTGTTACTTTTTTCTCCGTTTCGTTTCTTTCATCCGAGAGAAAATGTCACAACCTTCAAAACCAAAGTAACGAAGTAACGAGAGTTTCTATAGTCCAGTAATTGTAATTAATTACAGAAATTTAAACTGTAATTTGTTACGTTCCTCTGTTACTGACAAAAGTAGTTAAAATTACACTAATTTGTTACTTTGTAATCCATTACCCCAACACTGTTCACAAGTTACAGTCAACTGGATTATTTATTCTCAGTTAACCCTTGTACTGTGGTATCTAGATAATCCTAGTCTTAAATTAATGAGCTATAGCTCCCATGACAAAGATGAACAGAGTTTGATGTATGGACATCAGTGAATCTATGTATTTATTTAAAGTTTAGAGCACTGTCTTGTGGGTTCCAGATGACCTCACTCCCAACATTAACGTGTCTAGGATAACACAAGGGTTAAATGAGTAGAAAATGAAGAATGTAAAGTTGGAGTTTATTGATGACAAACATTGTAATTAAAATGTAATAGGCACCATTCATGCTTAAATAATTTGTAACATTCTGTGGTTAATTATAAAATAAAATATATTTTCATTGAAGTATTGATAATAATAAAAGTTTCTTTCTGATCTAAACATTTCTGGAAATCAGAAAATGTTGATTAATTTCTGTTTAAAGTTTCTCCATCATCTCTGCTCTCAGAAGATCAACTGAAAAGATCTGATCACACATGATCCTCCAAGTGGATCTGATCAGAGAGATCAACAACTGAACCAGAACTCAAGTCATTCATCTGAAAACTATTGATCATCTGAACTATTATCCAGACTTCTTTAACTCTGACAAACACTTACTGTTTCACTCCTGGACTGATGGACTTGAAGTCAGGATTAATATCCCTTGACTCATCACTCCTGAAGGACACACAGCTGGATCCAGATCCAGATCCAAATCTCTGTTGGATTCTGATGAAAAAATATTTGTTGTATTAAAAACTAATTTCTTCTGTTATGGAGGTTCATCAGATTATCTTGCATGTTAAACTATTGAACTCAGATCATGAACAGACTGATCTGCAG
Source organism: Oryzias melastigma (assembly GCF_002922805.2). Taxonomy (NCBI): domain Eukaryota; kingdom Metazoa; phylum Chordata; class Actinopteri; order Beloniformes; family Adrianichthyidae; genus Oryzias; species Oryzias melastigma. The sequence continues at coordinate 129,958 of NW_023416912.1, read as the reverse complement.
TGAGAGAGTCTGTTCAAACGCCTCCTAGTGACAACTATGTGACACTACAGGGAGTTACTGTCTGTAATCATGGATTTGTGTTCAAAAAGCACAAATCTTAAATTAAAAAATAGTCAGTTTGCAGATGATACTGTATTATTTTGAAAATGTTTTTCCCCCCAAAGGCATCAGCCTTAAGTCTAAATATTTAAAAAAACTTATATGACTTTCATACATGTCAAAGTATTGTTTCTATTAGGCTGTAAACGAAGTTAAATAAGTGAAATCTTAAATGACTTAGTCACTGTCTGATTAGAGATTTGAATATATTTACAATAAACAGATTAATCAAACCAGAGGACATTTCCAGAGACTTCATTAAACTAAAGATGTTCAGATCAGTAAAATCCCAATTGTTTTGTCCAACTTCCATAAATAAATTCTTCAGTTTCAGAAATGAATTTCAGCCTCAGTTTCTTTCCTCTTGTGGATCAACTCTTTGTATTATTAGAACAATATTGATTGGTAGAAAATCAATGTTCAAGTAAAACTGGTTTAACTGTGAAATTCTAAGAAAAAGATTTATTAGCCTGCAATGGAAATCTTTTGACCTTCATGTTATTTCTGGACAAATATCATCTGAAGTTCAGCTTTAAAGATTTTCAGAAAGTTTGTTTGCAAACTTTTCTTCACTGATTCACTTCATCAAGAATACTTGAACAGAGTTATTGTCTGTTTGCAAACCCTTCAGGTTACTGGCTGAAACTTCAACCATAAATGGAATGACATGTTGTTTCTAGAACAGAATGAGACAGAGGATCTACAATGACAACAGAATCTCTGGTCAAATAGTTTCTAATTCAAACAATCAGTGATGGTTAAAGTTCATTTGGAATCTGTCAAATCCTCCATTTCTCTCAAACTCAAAGGAACTCATTTGAAGATGATTCAATGTTTCTAGTCTCCAGTTTTCTGGAGAAACAAAGTTCAGTTTGGTGTTGAGTTTGGTATTTTCTGTCAAGTGGAGGATGAAATGTTGGATCACTTAGTTAACTCCACAGTTTTCTTGGTAGTTTTGAGGAAACATCAGGAGACGGATCAGTCAGAAACTCAACATTTTCCTTTTCAGACGGAATATTCATCCAGAGAACCTGGATGTGTCTTTGTTATTCTTTGGTCAAAATGCCTCATTCCTGCAGTAAATAGAGACATAAAACCTCATTTTGATACTTTTAGAAATGAGTTTAAATTATGTTAAAGTTTGGAAAATAACATAAAAGTTTGAAAACGTATTTATTCAGTTATCAAGCTTAACATCTTTTTATTTTTAAACAAGAACTGAACCAGAACTCAATCATTCATCTGAAAACTATTGATCATCTGAAGTATTATCCAGACTCCTTTAACTCTGACAAACACTTACTGTTTCACTCCTGGACTGATGGACTTGAAGTCAGGATTAATATCCCTTGACTCATCACTCCTGAAGGACACACAGCTGGATCCAGGTCCAGATCCAGATCCAGATCCAGGTCCAGATCCAGATCCAGGTTGGTTCCTGTGGAGACTGAAGGTTGCTGGTGTGAGGTCTGAGTTCTGACATGGAGAAGAGTCCTGGACAGTTGGAGATGTTCATCTCACCTCTGAGCTTTGCTCTGGTTCTTTTGTTTTCCATATCTCCTTTTTTCAGAGGGAGGGGCTCCCTCCTGTGTCTCCTCCCACTGATCCATGCTGCTGGATTGACTGGATCCACAGTATCAGATCACACACACCTTCTTCCAGCCTTCACCTGCAGAGGAAACCCTCATCATCATCATCAGAGGAAGCTGCTGAACATCAGCTGCTGAACATCACTTCTGCTCTCCCTCCACCAGATGGAGACATGGAGCTGCAGCAGCAAACACTCCATGATGGAGCAACGTTTCACTCCTTCACTCCCTTTGACAAACAACATCCAGTCTAACTTCCTGTTCATTTGTTACTGAGGGGGTTGGGACTATTTCCTGGAAACGGCTTGTGCAGTTCTTGTGGGTGACACTGATCATCATCAGAGGAACAGAGTTGTTCACATGCAGCTCAGAAAAATGTCTGACAGTGAAGCTGAGAACACATCAGTCCAGTTCTGAGGATAGACTTTAAAGTTTTGTTACTCGTTTAGTCAGCAATAAACAGTCATTGGAACGCAATCCCTATGAGTCTGTTGTTCTCAGGGTGATTAAAGTGCAGATATAAGACGGTAGAAATCCAAGCATGGGCTTGTAGATAAAAGTGCACCAGTGGGTCAGCCTCCTGGTGGACAAAGAAGGCCACCCCACCTGAGAATACAGTTCACAGTGGTGAATTGACATGTTGGAGTTCATAATAAACCTCAGGGCAGCATGATACACAGAATCAAGCCTACACAGACGCACTTTTTTTCTCTCCTCCCCTCCTGTGTTCCTCCCAAGGCTTCTGTTTGTCTCCCTGTGAGCTGCTGTTTTTGCTCTCGACTACTCTTCTGCTTTTTGAACTCTGAAAAATGGATCTGATCCACTGGTCTTTTAATGCGATCGACAAAATTTACTCCACACTAAGGAATGGGAAAGCGGACCCCTCCTGCCCAGACGGAACCCATGCGGCTGGATACACCAACGATCCATGGGGCAAGTGGAGGCTGATGTGTCTGGCCCAGCTGTCTGTGGAAGATGTTGAAGATGTATATCTACTTGTGTTCCTGATTTTTGGATTCCTCGCTATTGGGATCGGAGGATATCTCAACTACCAGGCGGTCTCGGAGGTGAAGCTCATGAGAGGCGAGCTGGCTGATCTCCTTGGGAAGTTATTTCGGGAAGAAGAGACTCTTGGAGACAGACTTTCACAAGTGGATCAGAAGCAGTCTGCCTCTCTTGCCCATCTGAGCAGAATGCTCCCGACCCTTGAACTTGTGCGGAAGATGGATGTCAACTTGGAGCGACTTACTGCCCGAACTGAAGGGAGACTGGCCTAAATTGCCCACATTCCAGCCCATCTTGAAATTCGCCTCAAAGACTCAGTCAGACCAGTGAAGGACTCAGCCTGCAGCACAAAACAACTGCTGGCGCCTGAAACAATCCTATCTTATCGGACCCCCCCCCCAGCCGATGGCGCTGCCTTGGCTCTCAAAACAAACCGCTTCTACAGAGTGTGAAAGGCAGCTGTGTTGTGGAGACGAAAAATGCTGCTCATCCCTCCTTGACCTCGGCATTCCTGCAATCTCCCTCCCCTCCCAAGCGTAGTCTGGATGTGTGCTCCTGGAAGCAGCTAAAGGACTATTGCAAAGGTGTCCCCCCCCCTCCGCCCATCCTACCCACCAAACCTCATGTATTGTGTCTTCGAATGTATTGTGCTTCTTTGTTATGGTGTATTTTTTTGCTTGTATCTAAACATTGTACACAGTGTTGAGATATGACCTTTTTTTGCCACCCATTAAACCCTCCCCTCCCCCTCGTGGCCTTCTTCTCCAAAGCTAATAAGGGGCGCCGCTCAGTGGACGCTTCCGCAGTGAACCATGAACTGTCTGTTTACTTATCTCTGTTTGTCTTGTTCTTGGTTGTACTGAAAAACAATGAATTTCCCCCAAGGGGATTAATAAAGTATCTTGATTGATTGATTGATTGAGATGTGGCATTCATATACAGCAGGTCTCCATAGTCTACAACAGAGAGAAAGGTTGCAGTGACAAGCTGTTTTTAACCCCAAAAGACAAACAACATTTATTCCTGAATAGAAAGCCCAGTTTCAGTTTCTGTTTCCTTACAAGATTCTCACCATGGAGCTTTAAAGTCAGTGTGGCATCAATGAGGACTCCACGACATTTATACTGATGGAAAACCTCAATTTTATTTCCCTGCACCGTGGATACAGTAGGGAAAACCTGAGTTCTCTTCCTTGAACTGGAAAACAACATTTTTTTTTGGTTTTGTCAGCATTAAGAACCAATTTGAGCTGCATCAGTGTGTGCTGTATCCTTTCAAATGCTTTCTGCAGTGATTCGATGGCAGCTGTGGGGGAGGAGCCAACGCAGTAAATAATGGTGTCATCAGCGTAAAGATGTATATTAGCATCCGACACATTTTGACCCAAGCATAAAGAATAGGAGTGGTTCTAGTATAGAACCCTGTGGCACCCCCTTGTGGACATTCAAAAATTCAGAGCACTGACCATCATATTTGACACATTGGGTTCTGTTACTCAGGTAGTTTCTGAACCAGGATACTACTAATGAGCTTTGGTTCTAGCATTGTGTGGTCAACAGTGTTAAATATCTTTGACAGATCAATAAAAAGAGCAGCACAAGACTGCTGTTTGTCTAGGGCACCAAGAAAGTCATTGATCGCTTTAGTAGCAGTGATGGTACTGTGCTTCTTTCAAAAAACAGATTGAAAATTTGACAATAGCTCATTTGCGTAGAGAAACTCTTTAAGTTGATTACCTAAAAGGTATTCCAACATTTTTGACAAAACACATACATTTGAGATTGGCCTGTAACTGGTTTAAACTGCTGGATCACCTCCTTTTAAGTGAGTAACAATAAAAGCTGACTTCCAAACTAAAGGATTTTTTGATTTTCAATTTTGACAGATTAAAAAGTGTTGTAAGAGGCTGTGCAATGAAATCAGTAGCTGCTTTCAGGAAGTACGGCTCTATGAAGTCTGGCCCAGGAGGCTTTCTGTGATTCAGGGTTTTTAAAGCCTTAAGGACTTGGTCCACAGTAAAGGGCAGAATTCTGAAGGGTTCCCCAGAAAACACTTGAAAGTGTGTGCAGTGAGGCACAGAGTCAGCTCCTATGGAGTCAAATCAAAAACCAGATGATATAAAATGCTGAGTAAAACTATTTAAAATCTCAGTTCTGTCATAAACTGGGACTGAGTCTTTTTAAACACAAGTAGGAAGAGTCTGAGGGCTCTTGCTGGCATTTACTGACTTGATTACTTTCCAAAATGTTTGTGGATTATTAAGGTTCTCTGTTGTGAAAGATAAGTAGTTCTCTGATTTAGCCTTTTTAATAAGGGAAGTGCACTTATTTCTCAGTTGTCTAAACATGGACCAATCACTAGTTGAATCAGTTTTTCTGGCTTTAGCCCATGCCATTTAACGCTGGTGAATGGCACCAGACAGTTCTGGGGAGAACCAAGGGTTTTCCAGCCCAGTCTCAGTAAAATGCGTACATATTCCACGATTTGGGAAATACCGTGTATAATATACGCCAAAACCGGTTTTTGCGTGCATATAATACGCGCGGTCCTAAACGTGTTAAAGTCTGTTTTCCACGTTTGACACGTCCCCTGGTGGAGGCGTGAGCATCACAGACAGCCCCACAAACGAACAATTTGCTTTTCTAACCCTAACCATAACCGTAATCCTAACCTTAACCGTAATCTAACCTTAACCAGGAACAACGTCATTTAGAAAAGAGCCGGAGGATTTCTGACCACGTGATCAAAACGAAACCTAAAAAGTCGTGTATATTGTACGCCGGCGCAACCTATTCTCTACCATTGCGTATCATATGCACGCAAAAAGCGTGTTTGGCGTATATTATACACGGTATTTCAGAGTGCAAAGTCGTGGAATATGTACGCATTTTACTGCGACCGTGTTGGGTTTTATGTTTATTGACAATACTTTCAAAATGTTCCTTGAAAAAGGTCCAAACTAATTCAACAACAGGGATCAAGCCTATTTGTTCCCAGTTAACTAGTGATAAGTCGTGATGGTAGACTTGTTCATTAAATTTCTTCAAGGTTCTCCTGAAAACAATACGTGGTTTACATTTACCTATACATATATATATTCAAATGTTCTGATCCGTTCTGTCTGCTGCAGGATCAGGACTCTGATCACTGCAGGGCTCAGTGGATCAGAACCAACTTCTCTTTTCTGATGTTTTTATAGGGACTCAGAGTTTCTTCACTTTCTTCACTGACCTTTGACCTTTCACCTGTGTTCCTTCCTGTCTAGAATCCAGTGGAGCCGCTCTAAAGAAAACCCATGAAAGGAGTTGAACTCCAAACGTGTTGAAGCAGAATTGAAGCACCATCAGAGAAAAAGCCGCAGAAAATGCTGAAAGCTGATCAGATGTTCTTCACACATGAGAGCCTCTCATTTCATCTGATGAAGATCAAACATTTCCTCCATTCACACATCAAGCTGCACTTCCTGTTCCGCCCTGCAGAGGTCAGTGTTTGAAGAGCCTCAGCTCATGGTCTCCACCTTCAGAGGTGGAGCTCCTCACTTTGTTCCTTTGTTTGGTTGGAAGATGAAGAAAGAAAGACAAAGGGATTGAAAAAGCTGAAGCCTAGAGGATTGATCCACAAATCATTTCATCCTTCATGATCCACAACTCCAGACTGGATCAATCTGATCTGATTTGCTCCCTCCCAGCTGAGTCCTAGCATTCCAGAAGTTCTTCTAAAGGCAAACCTCCACATTCTTTTCATCCCAGTTGTTCCATCAACTCACCGCTCTGACAGAAATGCATCTGTTCTTTCTTTGACTTCTTCCTGTGGACTTCTGGAAGCGCTTTGTGTCCCTGAAGTCCAAGCGGCTCCAGTTTCAGAGCGGTTCTGAATGCAGCAGGAAGCAGATTCCTGTGGACTTTGAACAAGAAGGATCCTGAGGCCCATCATAAAGTTGATTAATCTGATCTGCAGTCAACAGGTTGATGTGGAATCATTGACTGGATTTATAATTTGATTGTTTTCTTCTGTCAAACATTAACTGATTTGGAGCTCTTTCGGTTTCTTCATACTTAGTCCAAAAATAAATCATTTTTAATGACAAACAATATTCACAAACTCCAACTGAACAAACATTACTGGTTTAAAGAGGTCCATAAAAGAGGTTAACTTAACAAACTCAAAATAACTTGTAAGTTAGGAAAGAACTCAATAACTGACCTGTCATTAACAAACACGTGTGGACTTTTAAATGAGTGGGTTAAACTACTAAAGATAAAATTGGGAAGGGGGGTCCAGAACAGAAAAACCCATTCCCCTCCCCATGGACTCCATGAAGCCCCTCCCGTGGGAGCTTTCCTGTTGATCTGATTAAAGCATTTTTTCTGCTCTTTGTTAGCTTGACCCACAATGTACTTTTAACAGGCTTGTGCATCAAAAGCTGATCAAAACTCCAGGAGTAAAACAGTTCTTGCCTCATCCTCTGTGAAAAATCTAGAGACATTTTCAAACTGTCTTTTTACACTCAATTTCATAGGACCATTATAATGTCAAAAAAAGTTTTTTTTTAAACCATAAGCTAAATGAAAAGCAGACACCAACTCAAGTCAACTGGCCTCTATGAGGCTGTGAAACTTGTTTGAAAGTAAACCGGTGTATGGTGTGAATAAAGTTGGAGATCACTGCACCAGTCCGTTGTGGTGAAGAGAGAGCTATGCTCTGAATTTATCGGCCGATCTTCATTCTGACACTCACAAGCTCTGGGTCATGACCAAAAGAACGAGGTCCTGAATACGAGCAGCTGAAACGAGCTTCCTCTGTAGGGCGGCTGTGAGCTTCCTGAGAGATAAGGAGAGAAGCTCAGCCACTAGGAGAGTTTGGAGTAGAGCTGCTTCTTCTCCACATCAAGTGGAGCCAGTTGAGGTGGCTCAGGCATCTGGTCTGGATGCCTTCTGGCCACCGCCATAGGGAGGTCTTCTGGGCATGTACCACTGGGCAGAGGCACCGAGAGACCCAGGACATTAGTGCTGAGCGATACATATCATGTGGGCGATAGAAAAGTGTCTATTGAACCATTTCTTTTCTATGGTTTATGGTTTCTAACCTAATTTGATGAATTATTACAGCAAATATTTAATTAAATAGCCCGAGATGATTGTGTAGGTGTTGCCTCGACAGTGTGTACACAAAATATGTATAAAAGTGAAAATAAAGACAAATTAAAAAGAGACTCTTTGTAAAGAAACCTCATCTTGTGGTTTTGAGATGTAAAACTGATTTACGTTTATGCCGGATGGTTCATTATCACACAGGAGAGAGGCTCCAGAGTTCTTTATACTGATGTTTAATGTGGTGTTTTTTTCTTCAAGCTTTACACACATCAACACCGTAGAACTAGCAGACAAAAAGTAATTCTTAACTATAAAATATGGATTACACAAATGATTTACATAAAAAACAATGCTCAATACACACCACTTTGACCTGCTAATGAACTAACCGGTGGACTAAAACAACAAAAATCTTCTCAATTCTTTTCCTTCAACTTTCTGTCAAGCCGACTTCACGTGTGTTTGCTAGACGTGCTTTTCTGGTGGAAAAACCCGGAAGTACTTTAGCTCAACTCAGATCATCTAAAAATTTAACTACTCTTCAAAATCAAATAATATAGCTCTCACATCTCCATAAATGTGGTCTAAATAGTAGAAAAATAAATATATAAATCTACAAAAAATAATTATGAAGGTTTCTTGCACACTAGCGCCCTCTGACAAAATAATAAACTCAAATCATTCCCAACCATTACAACGTTCTTTGAATCTCACTCACATGGGTTTTACAACATGTTTTATGCTTCTTAACACAAATGCAAAACAAAAAACAGCTTGAAGTTGTTTCCCCGCAGTAGAAACAGACAGATACACCGATGCAGGCAGCCCAAGAAGAAGCTCTTTCAGCAGTGAGAGGGTAATGTCTGTGATTTGACTGAATTTTGGATTCAAGACGTCCGACGAAGAGCAGAAGACAGTAATAGGTAAGCTAAGCTAAGAAGCTATTCCTGTGCCGATGCTAACACAACAAACCTTCTATCACTCAAGGAAAATCCACAAAAAAGAACATATGAGATAACAAAAAATAAGAGATAAACCAAACTGTGGAATAGAGCTGTAACGAGTATCCAAGTATTCTCATGATCTGCTCATTACCTGTTGTAATGGATACAAGTCTGCAGGTCTTCTGAATTGGCTCATAAACTTGTATGTTAAAGTGACAGGGATAATCTTTTTTTATTTTATTTTTAATTTTCAACTTGTCCTGTCCAACAGCTGAGCAAACAGATACGAGCTGAGAGCCTCTTGTGTTTGACAGGTTTTACTGTCACAACAGAGTTTATTGATCTTCTAACACACAACGTGCATGTTTGTATAAAATCCTTTGTATTTTATGCTAAACTTTATATCGATTATTTTTGTATCCGAGGGGAGTTTAGAGAAAAGAAGATGGTAACAGAGGGTCGTAACATCATATAACAAACAGGTATAAATAGAAACGTGGAATGGGCGGGGCCTGTCTACACACACACTCAGAACAAACATACCTGTTGGCTAATATAGTCTTCACATTTAAACTAGTTGAAATGTTCACAATACAACTGAAGTTCACACACTTCTGCATATAAACCCACACATGTAAAGTTTTCATTCTGTCACATACAATTAGTGTAAAGGTGAGCTTACACCTGAGCTCCCTCCCACAGTAAGTTATTCTGATCTGGGATTGTTTGATGGTTTTTTAACATGTTCTTCTAGCTGACACATGACAGATTAAAAAAGTAATCTGCACTTTGAGTATTAAAATAAATGTAAAATATGAATCAAACTTTTTCCAGTTTTATTTAAAAAACATCTAATAATAACGTACACTTACAAACCAGAGATTCAGGGAACATTTTCATGTCACATTTTAGTGAAACAGTAACTTGAGTTTACAGATGAAAGTAGAGGGCCCTCTAGTGGACAAAGACTTCAATGTTCAAACAATAAAAAAACACAAAAACAGGATCTTTACATTTTTTTCACCAGTATTAAACTTTGTCTTTGTGGTGGAATTAGCTGATTCTCCATTAATGTGAACTTTAATTACTTTGAACAGATGTTTTGTGATGCTGTTTTATTGCATTCTGATTTTGTTAATACAGCAAAAACATTTAAATCCATTCATCCATCTTCTTGACCGCTTCTTCCCATTTGGGGTCGCGGGGGTGCCGGAGCCTATCCCGGCCACTGATGGGCGAAGGCGGGGTACACCCTGGACAGGTCGCCAGTCTGTCTCAGGGCCTCAATCACACACACATCCACTCTCACATTCACACCTAGGGACAATTTAGAGTCACCAATGAACCTATGAAGCATGTTTTTGGACGGTGGGAGGAAGCCGGAGTCCCCGGTGAAAACCCACGCATGCACGGGGAGAACATGCAAACTCCACACAGAAAGGTCCCAGCTGGGATTCGAACCGGGGCCTTCTCGCTGTGAGGCAAGAGCGCTAACCACTGCGCCACCGTGCAGCCAAACATTTAAATCGTGTTATAAAATACATAAAGTATTTAGTCTAATTTGATTTAGCAACAAAAACATTCAATAACATAAAGTGTGTAACAGTCAACACTGCATAACAAAACTCGTACAGCTCTGTACTGAATTAGTACAATGAGAAATGATGTAAACATTTAGAGTCTTTCATGTCAAACACAAATAGGACCATTTCTTTTTAAAACTGCAGAAAAATATCTTCTCACAGGTAAGTTTTCTGCTTTTGGGGCACATGCACAGCCTTGAAACAAACAAATAAATGAGGACTGTTCTGTAAATCTTTGTTAACACCACCCTCAGCAATGAGCATTTGAGCAAAGACTTTCAATGAATAAAATGTAAATGTGAGTTTCCAGCTTCTGCGTTCAATACCTTTTTGTTCACGTGTTGCCACGCAAGTTTCTACAATTATTTTCAGGCTCTATGTTCAAAATGTGAAGCCAATTAAAGCGCGTTAAAAGTTTGACCGGTTGTGGGGCGGAGAATGCTGTAGAGAGTGTGGTGAGTTTACCTGGCGGCGCCAAGAAGCTGAACAAACGTGGACAAGGACAAGTTAAAAATGAAAAAAATTCACCACTCAATTAACTAACATTTGGAAGAGATTAATAAGCTTTTGATATCCTGGAGGACCTGGAGAAATTCATCGACGACTACTTTAATACCGTAGTCATAAAGAAGACAACCACCACCACGCCTTCCATCAAGCGCAACCGTCCTGAAGATTCTCCCGGGGCCGTCTCCTCTCCAGGCAGTGGAATCAGCGACATGTTAGATTCCATCGATAAGAAGCTCTTCAGCCTTGATGCCCGCCTCAACCTGCTGGAGATCCTCCACAGAGAGTACAGTTGCAGGAGTGTCTGGAGTTCAGCCAGCAGCAGGTGCAGGAGCTTGTAGCATTCCAGCCGGACTTGTTCAGACGATGGACTCAATGACGATAACTGATGGACTATGGTGGGGTATTCCAACCCATTTATTTACTCCACAGGCATAGTCACACCGTAAGAGCTGAAGAAAATAACAACAAACTCATTACAATTTCCCTTTTTGATTCACAGCCACGTTTTCCATGAGCTAGCAGCACTAGCTTACTACATAACTTTAAACAGTTGTCTTCTTGACATAAACTGCAAATAATCACAAAATATAAACCATAAACATAAACAATAATCATACCTGTTCGCCTTCCAGCTAGATGCTAAACATAAATTGTGGTTTTAAAACGATCTTCAGTCCGTTTCTCCCTTCGTACGAGCGTCCGCTATCATCCTTCTCTCAGTCTTTGCTCAATCGACACGTGCATAGAAATTTCACGTAAAACCGGAAGTAGGTAGGTGCTTTCAAAATAAAAGTCTTCACAACATAAATACACAAACTAAGCTGTATCACAGTGTTTCAAAACATTCTTTTACAACTTTAACATAATATATAAGAAACTGAAGGCATCTTTCATTAATCAAAAGAGGAATTACATAAAAATAAATATATAGCAAAACTGGGTCATTTACAGAGCTAACCGCTGACAATGAGAGTGTGGGAGGGGGGTCTTAAAAGAGCACTGCGCGTATAAAGACTCAAACACCTATTTGGGCTGGAATTTATTGAAGACAGGATACAATTTTAAGATATAGGGTATTCTCAGGAGGGACAGTAAGCTGGAATGCTCCGGAGCGTGGCGTTCCGGTGAAAGAATTGGAGGCGGAACGAGGCTCCGGCTGGAGAGATCAGCTGAGCAGCTGGTTTTCACTGTATCAGCCGATGCGCGTTCCTGTCTAGTGCACATTCAGGCCCAGATCGCATCTGGCCTTGCATCCGTTGCCGCATTCGGGCTCTGTTCGCGTCTGGCGCTGTGTCCGGCGTCCCGATGGTTGCAGACCCCCGACCCTCAGGCGCACTGGGGGATGGCGAGCCGTGGGCACCCAGGGGTTAGGGGGGTGACGGAGATGGATCCCGAACCAGCCGTTGGTGTGCGACATCCAGGATCGAGACCACGTTGTCCATAAAGATGTACAATGTGAATGCGCGTGTAATGGGTGCTTTCGATTTTTCGTTCAGTAACATTTGATTCGTTCAGTTACCTGATGATTAATGTGTATGATACGAGCGTCATAGTTTCATTCGATGGTTCTCTTGTTACCACACCCATTTTACCTGTGAGAAATATCGCCCTCTACCTGTGCGCGGGAAGAGTGTCGTTTTGTCCAGGACTTGACAGCTGTTCATTCTGCTGTCCGTGCACGTGCTCCTGCAGTACCTGATCTGTACACATCACTAGCAAACCTTCCTCTGACTTTCACGTGGTTTTCTGTCCTTGACCTTTCAATATAAAGGGAACGAACTCACCTTCATGAGGATGGGAGGGATATACAGAGGACAACTCATTATAAGTGCTCTGTCATCTTTTGTTTCAATTTCTTAAATGTTTTGTTCACTCTTAAAATGTAAATAAATAAATAAAGTTTATATAGGTAAACTAATAAAATATTTAAGTGTTTAAAATGGGTATCGTGAGAAGAGAACCTACTGCGTGGATTTTTTATTTTGATGAGGATATAGATTCAGATATTAATTTCTATAGTAAACTTGACAATAATTGTAAATACTTCTTAGAGGATGAATTTAATTCAAGCATAAACCCAGATGTTAATATTATTATTATTATTATTATTATTATTTATTTTATTATTATTTAGATTTACTGTTCTTTATTCACTTTAATATTAGAAGTCTTTATGCAAATTATAACAATGGAAAAAATGTCTTAACAGTATGACCTACAAGTTTAAGGTAGTTGACAATGCATTAAAAAATAAACTTGTTAATGAAATATCTGTTGTAATAGAAGGGGTTTTAGAATGTGTAGCTGTTGAAATTGAAATGTGCAGTAAGAATTATCCATAAACAGGCAGCAAGGAACATACCAATAATTTGTTTGCAAAATCCCATCTGCTTAAATTCCTGGACTTGGTTGATTTAAAAATGTTGTTGTACATGTTAAAAGCCAAATTTAATATGTTGCCTGGCAATGTTCAGTCTTTACTTAAACCAACTTCTATCAAAAGGAAAGATCATTCTAAAGTTCTCTTTGGACGAACAACTCTGAGACAGACACTTATTTCAGTTCAAAGCATTAGATTGTGGAGCTCATTAGATAGAACATTTAAACAATGTATAACTGCTACCAAATTTAAAAAATATATATTTAAGCACAAAACATTCAATAGATATATTACAATGAAATAAGTTAAACGAAATGGAAGTAGGCCTCCATCGGATTAGGAACGAGGTGTGATTATCAGTAAGAATTAATTAAATGACTTGTCTGTCATTTTTGGAATGTTGTTTGAAATGGCATAAGCAATAAACAATAAATAACAATGACTTGCTATCAGAGACCTGACCAGACTGACCAACCCCTCCTCAACCCTGACTTTGTTTTGTTTGTGGATGGCTCTTCCTTTAGGGACTCGGGCTGCTGCAGAGCAGCTTTTGTCGTCTGTTCCCCGATGACACGCTACAACCTGCTTCACTCTTGTCACCTTATTCTACACAAGCAGTGCAATAAGTGGCCCTCACATAATCTACCTGCTACCTTTGATACTGACTCTCGCTGCGCATTGGGTGTTTCTCAAGTCTGATCAAAAGCCAATTTTATCATGACCTGGTCTCCCAGCTGTTGGATACCACGGTCTGCAAATACAATGTAAACACTAATGCCTCTGATCCCATTTCTGCAGGACAGGCCGGAGCTGATGCTGCTGCAAAGTCTGCCTCTCTCCTACCCTCCCCTCCTCTGCTCCTGTTGCTCTTTCTGCTTCTGTTTCAGAGCCCTATTCTCTCTCAGCCCTCCAATCACTGGCTTGGTCTAATGACATCAAACTATGGAAGCAGGCTGATGCCAAGCACACGCCTGAAGAATGGATGGGCCTTACACTGGTTCACAAAAGGTTTTTCAGTTATGTGCAAAATTTCTGTAGTGCTTGCATGGTTTGTGCTTCTCATACCCAGGACGGAAGCAGCAGAACTCCCAACCAGGAGCTCATCCGCCACCGGAAGGTCCTTTCGGACATATAATGATGGATTTTATTGAACTCTACCCCTCTTAAGGTAAAAAGTACTGCCAGCGGAGGTGCTGTGGAATGAGAGAATAGGACCCTGAAAAATAAAATGGGGAAATGTTGTGAAGAAACAGGTCTTCCTTGGCTTGAAGCTCTTTCTTTGATGTTGATGTATCTGCACATGTGTAAAGGGGGAAGGGTGGGACTTAGTTTGTTTGAGATTTTGTTTACAGCTCCTCCCTACACGAACCTGGTTCCACCAACTGCACATCCACCGAAGATGGCCCTGGATGAAGGTAATATCCTAACCTATTGTGCAAATATCAGTGAGACTCTTTCGGCATCCGATCCCAAATAGTAGCAGCCCTCCCATGAAGCTGAAGGCGTCCTTCACCTGTCCCAATCTGGTGACTTCGTTCTGGTGACGAGCTTCCGAAGGCAGAGGTGGAATCACCAGCGCTGGGTTGGCCCATTCCAGATCCTCTTGACCACAAACATGGCTGTGCGGGTCCCTGAGCGTGCAACCTGGATGCACGCTTCACATTGCAAAAAGGTTCCTCCGCCTGAGGAGCCCCCTGCAACAGTATAGCAGCGCTGCGATAGCGGGTAGTGACCGCTCAGATGAGGAGTGAGAGGACCACAAAGGGCAACCGCCCCCACCAGAAACCACCATAGACTGTAAGCTGAAATACCTGAGTGACGTCAAGAACAACCACTCCCACAAGAAACCACCTAAAGACTGTATTCCTGTATTACCAAGATGGATGGCACACACCTCTTTGCGCGCTTTAAGTTTTAGTCTGATGTTGGTTTCTATTAAGCCTTTTCATGCTTAGATTTCTTGTTCTTATGTTCCATTCTTTGGGTCCTGCAGGTCCTGCTTATGTACCATGAGATACTGCTGGAACGGCGCCAGAGTAGCAGCACAGTTATTCCCACTAACGACATAGAGTCTCCTGTTCACAGATTTTCTAATCACCGGTGGGTTTTTCGGTGCTGCACATAATGCGTTGGATCTGCTAACCCGTTTTAAAGAAAATAGTCACCATTTTACCTGAAGATATTATGATTTCATATTACGATTTCATATTACGAGCGTGCTACTCTAGGCTCTGCAATAAAGTTGCTTCCTTTGCTTCAGGGACTGATTTAGGTCACCTTAACTGCAGTTGATGAAGTTGTATTTGCCATTTAACATTTACTTAATATTACATGACATTTGGCCTTACGACATCTTATATTTGATAGATGTGATTATATATATATATACATATTTAATTACATGTTTTATATTTTACAGCTTGGTGTTTGAATGCTTGCACTTTAGCTTTGTGAACTCTCAAAATGAGTTCAAAAGAGGGTGTAGAAAATATTGTGCATTCTTGATTTTCATATTGCAGAACAGATTGTGTGCTTCTGCTGATGTTCATATATTATCAGCTGAGATTCAAAGCGGTTCACTTTCCCGTGAGAACCAAGGTCACTACCCTGCAGAAGGATGTGGGAGCTGCCCATCTCCAAAACGTGTGGACCCAAATTGCTATTACCTTATGAGGACACAGAAACTTCCGCCTGAAATATGATTGGATATGCAAATGCCTGAAATGCTTATGTCATCTGTCAATAAAACCATCCTGTTGCTTCCCGACGACAGGATTTTGAAGCACAGAGTTGTGCAGAATCTAATCCTCCCTGCGGCAAAGGTGAAACGTACAAACGGGGTTTGTCTGAATATCACCCTCATCTGAACGGCGTTCCTTTCTCCAGACCCACCAGAAAGAGAACTGGGAGTTCTGCTTTCTACAACAGTTCAGACTCGGCTAAAGTTAGCGTTTGATTAGCATCTACTTTGCAGTGAAAGGGGAATTTAACCACAAAGACTAAGTTTAAACCTTTAGACTTGTTAAAATCATTGAACTAGCACGCCCGACCGCACGTTTTTTTTTCTGTCTGTGACCCGGTACCAAGTGAGCCACAGACCGATACCGGTACCGGTCAGCGGCCCGAGGGTTGGGGACCGCTGTCTTAAAGTTCACAGCAGCCCTAAAGTTGTGCTCCAAAATCTCTTTGAGCTGTCACACAGCGGTTGTAGTGTAAGTCATCCAGATAGAAGCTAACTCTTTAGCAGATAGCATTCTCTTCTGTAACCTCCGACAACAAACAACTCCATTTCAATGGAGTCTGGAAAGAGCCAAATTGAAATAAATATATACACAATTAAATAAATAAATAAATGTGTCATTAATTATTTAAAGGTGGCAATAAATAAATAAATGTTGAAATCAATAAATAAATGTTGACATAAATGTGGCATTGAAATATTAAAATGGAACATTTAAGTATTTTACGACATATTTATTTATTTCATTGTCCCTTGTAGGTTAAAAGAGCCAAATTGAAATAAATAAATTTAATATGAAATAAATAAATATATGTGTCATTAATTATTTAAAAGTGGCATTAAATAAATAAATGTTTAAATAAATGTGGCATTGAATAAATAAAAGCTTAAATAAATAAATAAATGTTAAAATAAATGTGGCATTAAAATAACGCATTTAAGTATTTCATGACATATTTATTTATTGAATTGCCCAGTGTGGGTTAAAAGACCCAAATTGAAATAAATATATTTAATGTGAAATAAATAAATAAATGTGTCATTAATTATTTAAAAGTGGCTTTAAATAAATAAAAGTTTAAATAAATAAATAAATGTTGAAATAAATGTGGCATTAAAATATTAAAAGAGCTCATTTAAGTATTTAATGATTTATTTATTTATTTCATTGTCCCTTGTAAGTTAAAAGAGCCAAATTGAAATACATACATTTTATATGAAATAAATAATTAAATGTGTTATTAATTATTTAAAAGTGGCATTAAATAAATAAAAGTTTAAATACGTAAATGTTGAAATAACTGTGGCATTAAAATATGAAAATAGCCATTAAAAAGCACGTTTTAACATTTCATAATATATTTATTTATTTATTTCATGATTTAATGACACATTTCATGAAACAGGAAGTGGACACACCATTCAAATGCAATCTGTCAAACTCTGCCGTCAAACTCAGTGGGCGGGCCTAACTCTCATCATCGCTGCTCAGTTGCTCTGGCCTGTGTTGCCAGATTGGGCGGTTTCCCGCCCAATTGGGGTTTTTTGGTTCTAAATTTGCAAAAAGTGGCTTAGGCATATTTTGGGCGGGCTTAGGGTCGGTTCGGCGGTTTTTATTTCCTTATCATAAAACAAGTAGCAGACTTAGTTAAGCTGGGTGGCGATCGGAGTTCCACTAATGTTCTATGTTCTGAGGCTCAGTGAATGCACCAGGAGACACTTCATGGTCCTGGGCACTGTCATTTAACCCCTTGTTGAGGGGATTACCGCCTCGCCTGCAAATAAATGTGTTCAAAAGCTTTGGGCTTGGTGTGGGAGGGGGTTTCTGTTCATGCCTTCTCCTTCTCTTCCAGCTCTCATCCTACCTGTGGGGCATACCCACTGACAACATTGAACATCACACCCTCCATTTCTGTCTTCAGACTCATCACTCTATCTGACACTCTTTTTACCTCCACAACACTCCTAACAAACTCCTCCTTTAAGATAACTCCTACTCCATTTCTCTTCCCATCTCCACCATCTGTCTGCAACTACCCCTGGCTGCAGCCTGCAGACTGGGGCGTGCCTCAACGTGGGCGGAGTTAAACGTTTAATGGGCGGAGTTAAACGTCCACGTTGAGGGACGCCCACTGTTTCTGATTCTTCTTCGTCACCGCAATCTTTCGTCTTCTTCTTCTTTGCATTTTACAAGTTTCATCATCGATTTTTTGCAGAATGGAGGTACGTATCAATGAAGCAGATGAGGATGTTGTTTGTTTTTTCAAATGCATCGCACTTTTTTCTCCCGTTTCATTATGCGGTTCAGGTTTCACACGGAGCTCGTTAGCTTGCGGTTCTCCGGGACGTCCGTAATGTTTCGCTATGTTGTATCTTCCATTGTCGGTTACACTTTTGTGGGGGTAGATGGAACCGATCAGGCATCTCCAGCCCTAAACTTCGTGGGCTGCTGCGCTGCTTGTTTTGCCTTTAGGTTTATCGATCAGAATAAATCCCAGACCCAGTTTCTGATGCACTGAACGTCCGATCCAGGTAAGCAGGGCGGTAACTCACGAGGAACCGGGCTGGAGACTCCTGGAGCAGATAGATAGTGTTTTTCCTCTTTGAGTTTCTAATTGTCATGTCCTTATGTAGTATTTCTGTCACTGTGTATTGATCCCCCCCACC
>NW_023416912.1:100487-107622 GCF_002922805.2 Oryzias melastigma | reverse complement strand
ACGAACCACACATTTTTTTTCCTTAAAAAAAGGCCACATGTAAATTTGTGATTAATCGCGAGTTAACTCTGGACAAAATGCGATTAATCGCGATTAAAAATTTTAATCGCCTGACAGCTCTAGTTTTTATACAGATGTGTAGAGAAAAAGCAGAAAGGACTGAAGATAAATAACTTAGATTTATTAAAAGAGGATCTTAAATTCAGGGAGAGCCAAGGTCAACACATCTAACAAAACACCCCCTAAACACCCCCTATGTATAAAAAGAAAACAGACTTCCCTCAAAAGCTACAAAATAAATTAACCAAATCTACATGCTTACGGTCTAGTCACTAAAAGAAACAGGAGACAACTATTTTAAGAAAATGACAGCTCACACTCTTCAAAAAAGCCCATGAGCCCAGCCTGGTGTCAATACTGTTAAACATTAGACTGAGGCAGTTCTGATGGTCCAGGTCTTCTTTTATCTGGTCCCCTCTCAACAATCCATTCACCAGCACATAGTTAGGGTCGTGTCCTGCTAAAAAACCCAAATTCAGAGGCAAGAGTCTACGATAATCACTTTCATATTGTAACAGTGTTAACTGTTGGAGATGGGGTGTACACATTACTTTAGATAAACCAACTCAGGTGTACTTTGAACTAAGACAAAACAAATGTAAATCTTAAACCTGTTTTAAAATCTCGGTGGTGCGAATTCCAGTCCTTGTTCTCGAGAACTAGTCCAACAGCATCGTCCACTTGATGCTGAGAGAGACAGTGGAGCTGATCTCAGATCAGTTCATGCTGCAGCTCTGATGATCATCTCCACTTCCTCTGATTCTCCATCTCCAGGAACAACATCTCTGCAGACCAGCTGCTGCTGATGATGATGATGATCCTCTATGATCCAAAAAGAGGAACATCAGAACAACCAGCTCAACCTGCATAAAGAAATCAGAAGTACAGAGTTAGAGGAGTGCCTCCTGATCCTAATCTGTCAGCCAGTGATGTAGCACAGCACCAGAAAGACCAGTAATGACTTCAGACTTACCAGCTCTGTCCCTCCAACCTGTAGAGAAAAAGCAGAAAGATAGAGATGAAGGAGTGTCTGTATCTGATCCTGGTGTGTCAGTCAGTGATGCAGCACAGCAGCAGAAAGAGCAGCAGGAGCTTCAGTCCTGTTCAGAGCAGCAGCTTCCTGTCATCTTCACCTGTTGGAGCTTCTGCTGCTCTGATTGGCTGACTGTTGTCCTGAAGCCTGTCATCATTCTCCTCAGAGCTTCACTGAGAAGCTGCAGCTTCACAGGAAACTCTGCATCTTTGCTCTCAGACTAACTTTAAGACCAAACATATGGAAGCAGCTGGACTGACTCCAACCCTCTACTGACCTCAGAGTCTGCAGTTTGAAATTTGGACTCTCCACCAGATCCTGGAGCTGATGAACATCTGAAGATCGAATGTTGTTGTCTCTCAGGTCCAGTTTTGTCAAATGGGATGGGTTGGACTTCAGAGCTGTGACCAGAGCAGCACAGCTGGTCTTTGACAAACTGCAGTTTTTCAACCTGAATCCAGAAGAAAAAGTTTCATTTAAAGACAAAGTTCCTGTTTTAAATCCTTCAGTTCTTCTAAAGAGTTCAGAGCTGAAGAAGATCAGAAAGTTTGGAAAAAGTCCAAAGGTGTGAAGCAACAGCAGCAGATCAGGAGAGTCCAGTAGAAGCAGAGAAGAAGAACATTCAGGACAACATGCAGCTGCTTTAGTAAAGAAGTTCAGATGTGTGAAAGTCAAACATTAGCCTGTGGTTGCATTCAATTCAACGGATGTTTCAACATAAACAGCAGAGAAAATCTACTTCCTCTTTCTGCTCAGCTCTGCTCCAAACAGCACTGAATCATGGGAGAATTTCAGCACTATGATGCTGGAAAGCCCCCATCCAAGTTTTCAGGAGATTCAAAAGCTTTTATTGTAACTGTCAGGAACAGTTAAATTGTGGGTGGTCCACCAGCAGCAATGCACAGCACAATAAGATATAGAAAATGAATTAAAATCTTCAAGCTGATGATCTTCAAGCTAGAGACTTTCAGCTACACCAGATCAAAGCAGAGAGAAAAGGGAAGTGATAAGGAAGTGTCAGCAGCAAATGTTGGACATTGATCCCTCATTAATGACTTCAGCTCTGAATGAAGAGTCAGAAGCTGCTGGGAGCTTTGATGGATGGATGTGAGGAGATGTTTGTGGATGAAAAGGTGTGGACGTTTGTGGAGGATGTGAACATGTCTGTCAGAGCAGCATCCAGCTGCAGCATGACATCACTTTATGCTCACAAACATCAGCCTTTGGACTCTCAGCTGCATCTGCTGAAACACAGCAGGACTCAGAGTGCATGTAAGTGTGCACATCTGCTTCTTCTGCACTTCCTTTAAAGTAGTCTTTTGGACCAAAGTAAAGACACAAAGAAGAGCTGCTGGCTGCAAGCAGAACTTTGTGGAGCTCAAATGTCAGCAGAAAGGCTTTGCAACAAGCAGCTTCAGAAAGAAAAGAAGTTATTTGAAGAGAAGAAGCAGTTGCCATTCAGCCATTCAAAATGTTGACATTTCTGCTCATTGAGTCATGAAGATAATTTCTTTCAAGAACTAATGACAGCAACAGCTGCTAATTCAATTCAAGCTTTCTCCAGCATGAAGAACGTCTGCCAGAAGATCCATATGAGATCAGTTTGATCTTCCAAAAATGAGTTTTCCTTGAATCTGCAGTGAAGAAGATGAAGAAAAGAAAACATCTGCCGACCTTTGTGGGGAAGAAGATCAGTCCAGAAAAAAGCTGACATTAGAAATAAAGATGGAAGGAAGCATTCAAACATAAGATCTTCTGCCACAGTGAATGGACTACAGCTTAGAAAAAGAAAACAACCTTCAGCATGAAGTTTAGTTTCAACACAACGTTATCATCATATTGAACTGAACACAACTGGAACATGGAGTCTGACCTCAGAGTCTGCAGTCTGCAGGCTGGACTTTCCAAAAAAACACACAAATGGATAACTCCTGAATCCTGCAGCTTGTTCCCACTAAGGTCTAGTTCTGTCAGATTGGATGGGTTTTTTCTTCAGAGCTGAGCCCAGAGCTTCACAGCTGATTTCTGAAAAACAGCAGTCCTCCAACCTGAAGTCAGACAGAAAAGTGTGTTAAGGAGCAGCGATGGCAGATTGAGTTTAAGAAATTCTGTCAAGTGGGACCTGCCCTTATAAGACATTACAGTTGAAATTTTGGACAAAAAAAATCCAGACAACCTGTAAATGAAGATTCATTGGGGGGGGGGACTGTGTAGCGATTTTCTTTTAAATTTTGACTTAGAAACAAACAACGAATCAAAAACGTATTTATTATTATGAATTATTAATATAAAATCTAGGGCTGTCAGATTTGTCGCATCGAATTTCACGTTAACTTGACATGTGCGTGTCGCCGACAATTTTTTTGATGCATTAATCGCAGATTTTCTCATACGTGCCTTTCCATACTGCGCGCCCAGGCGTCCCGCCCTCTAACTCACCGGCTGCTCTCACTAGATCACGGGCGGGTCTCCAACCACCGAGGTGCTAGCTAGAACCGGCCTGGCGCTAGGACCTGGAGAGCTCCTGCACCCTAACCCAGCTCCGGTTTGCGTCCAGTACCAGGTCTGGTGGTACTGGCTCGCATCCGGCGCTGCGTCCCGAGAGCTGAGGACCCCCGACGTTCCGAACAGCAAGCGCACCGGGGGACGTTTTAAATGTAGTTCAAACAACGCCAGTTATTTGTAGATGAAAAGATAAATCTCAGCTTTGAGTATGTGGCCCGTTCCTCTTTCGCCGCGCGAAAATATGAAAAATATCCCAAAGTTCAGGAGGTTTCAGCGTGATCCAGCCCCAGCATAGCGGTCTGTCTGCCGGCATATTCATGGCGTGAGCTCCGCTGGACACGTCGCTGCATCGAGCTGCAGCCAGAGAACGCGGCGGCAGTAACGGACTGTCAAACTATCCACAGAGTATCCCGCTTTTCTCAGACTTTAAGGTTTATAAAACAAAAGTTAATTGGAAATGATAAATCTCTATTTCATTTATTACTGCAGTTCAGCAGAGGAGGAAAAGATTTGGTCCTGACAAAAATGAACATGAATGGAAATGTCATCTTTTATGTTTTTTATTTTATTTTACTGAACGTTGGTTGAAGTTTTGAATTTAAAATGCCCTTCACTTGCACTTGGGCTTTTGTTAGGCATTTTATGTTACAGCCTTTTATTGTTAAGAAAGTTTATCTCAATACAATGTTACAAAATAAAGTATGTCTGATGAAAACTATAAATTTTGCCATTCTTGTTTTCATAATTAATGTAGAACTGCTAAATTCCACGAAGCACACATTTTTTTTCCTAAAAAAAAGACCACATTAATTTGCGATAAATTTGCGATTAATCGCGTGTTAACTACGGACAATGCGATCAATCGCGATTAAAGATTTTAATGGCCTGACAGCTCTAATAAAGTCCCATTCATTTTGCTTTGATTTAAATATTTTATTTAAAAAAAATGTTACAGTGAATGGTATTTCTTCATCTTGAATCAAGAATCAATGAATAAAACGCATTTTCAGACAAACCTTTTACATTTCAATGTGAACTTTTCATTTAGAATTAAACATCACTCTGAATTATGGATGAAGTTTCCAAGAGGTTCAGTGCAGATTCAGATGAAGACTGAAGGACAAAAAAATGATACATTTTGTAGAGGGTCCTTGTCTGATCTGCTCAGAAACAGGCTTTTAGCTAGTGGCTCTGTCTAAGGCTGGAATTACACTGGTCCGTCTGCTGTGCATCTCGTTTGCGCTAACACAAAAAAATAAAACGTTCAATATTCATTTTGATAGTTTACATTGCCACCGTCATGTTTCTTCAACACAATGCAAGCTTTACGGAGAAAATCTATTTCAGTCTGTTGATGTTTGAATAACTAGACAAAAACCCAGAAAAATGGAAAATGGGTTCAGGCTTCAAAATAAAGACTTCATTTGTACTTTCAAATTTAACTTTGTAAAACGTTATTTTATATTAAAGGGCCCATCATTAATTTGCTCCACGGACAACAAAAATTTTAATTTGGAAATACAGAAACACTACATTATTTGTTTTTAAAAACATGCATTTTACAAAGATTCCGTGAGTGGGGCATGGGCCCTGATTGCCAAAGTTTTAGATGTTGATGATATGGGGGTGCCAGGACAATCCACTTCTCCAAAAGCGATCGAGGAGAAAGGGCAGACCAGAGATATAATAGAGAGAATGTAAACTGACAGTTGTCGGATGGACTCCCGGGGATACTCAAGGTAGACGTGCCGCAAATTGACCACTGTGATTATAGTGAAGCACCATCACCAGGTCTGTGGGAAAGATTTGTCAGTCTGATGAAGTTTAAACTCTTTATATCTCATGAGGAGCAAGCATTCTCTGGATCATAAATTTATTGTACATACTGCCGTTTCTTTGTATTAATGACTGACACTTTCTCCTAAATCAGATGAAAACAGACACATTTCTTGTAGAATATCAACATTAGCAGAAAACTGACCTGAGAGTCTCCAGTTTACAGTCTGGACTCTCCAGTCCACTTGACAGTAGCTTTACTCCTAAATTTTGCAGGTTGTTGTTACTCAGGTCCAGAACTCTGAGTCTGGAGGACTGAGAGCTGAGAACTGAGTACAGAGCTGCACAGCTTCTCTCTGACAGGTTACAGTTACTCAGTCTGAAGAAAACAAAGACAGACAGCAGTTATTGAATCTTTCATTTTTACACTCAGATTCATTTGTTCACTGAAGGTGATTTTCATGAGAGTTCTTACAGAGCTTTGCTGGAGACTTTGATCACTGGCAGCAGCCTCAGAAGAGCCTCCTCTGAACCAGAGTATTTCTGCAGGTCAAACTCTTCCAGATCTTCTTCTGATGACAGTAAGATGAAGACCAGAGCAGACCACTGAGCAGGAGACAGTTTATCTGTGGAGAGACGTCCTGACCTCAGGAACTGTTGGATCTCCTCCACTAGAGAACCATCATTCAGTTCATTCAGACACTGAAACAGGTTGATGATTCTCTCTGCAGACAGATCCTCACTGATCTTCTCCTTGATGAACTGGATTGTTTTCTGATTGGTCTGTGAGCTACTTCCTGTCTGAGTAACCAGACCTCGTAGGAGACTCTGATTGGTCTGCAGTGAAAGACCCAGGAGGAAACGGAGGAACATGTCCAGGTGTCCGTTTGGACTCTGCAAGGCCTTGTTCACAGCACTCTGGTAGAACTGGACTGGACTGCTTTGAAATATTTCAGGGAACCAAGATTTCTTCTGCTCTTCCATGTGGTTGACTGCAGAGGTGATGAAGGTCAGGTGGACGTGAAGAGCAGCCAGAAACTCCTGAACACTCAGATGGATGAAGCAGAAGACCTTGTCCTGGTACAGGCCTCTCTCCTCTCTAAAGATCTGTGTGAACACTCCTGAGTACACTGAGGCTGCTCTGATATCGATGCCACACTCTGTCAGGTCGGATTCATAGAAGATCAGGTTTCCTTTCTGCAGCTGCTCAAAAGCCAGTTTTCCCAGAGACTCCATCATCTTCCTGCTCTCTGGACTCCAGTGAGGATCTGTCTCAGCTCCTCCATCATACTTGACCCTCTTGACTTTGGCCTGAACCACCAGGAAGTGGATGTACATCTCAGTCAGGCTCTTGGGAAGCTCTCCTCCCTCTCTGCTCTTCAGCAGATCCTCCAGAACTGTAGCAGTGATCCAGCAGAAGACTGGGATGTGGCACATGATGTGGAGGCTTCGGGATCTCTTGATGTGGGAGATGATCCTGCTGGCCTGCTCTTCATCTCTGAATCTCTTCCTGAAGTACTCCTCCTTCTGTGGATCATTGAACCCTCTGACCTCTGTCACCATGTCAACATACTCAGGAGGGATCTGATTGGCTGCTGCAGGTCGTGTGGTTATCCAGAGGTGAGCCAAGGGAAGCAGGTTCCCCCTAATGAGGTTTGTCAAAAGATCACTCACTGAGGTGGACTTTCTAGGGTCAGTAAGGATCTTAGTCTTGTGGAAGTCCAGAGGAAGTCGACACTCATCCAGACCATCAAAGATGAA
>NW_023416912.1:91909-97334 GCF_002922805.2 Oryzias melastigma | reverse complement strand
GAGTGGAGGATGCTGAAGACAGGCTTAGATGGAGGAAACTGATTCGCTGTGGCGACCCCTGAAGGGAAAAGCAGAAAGGAAAAGAAGATTTTTGTTTTGAATCCTACTCTTCTGTCTTGAATGCAGAATTTAACTTAACTCCTGTTAACTTAAAGTGAGAAATTTTTTACAGTAAGTTGGCAGAAATTTTGTACTGAATACAAAAAATAAATTGTATCTCAAACAACAAAAAATCAATTTCACAACAGAAATGTTAAACATAAACCTAGATATACTATTCATATATTTTGTTTTGTTTTTTTGGAGTCAAACTAAACCACTCTGCACTTTACATTCTTCCTCAGTTCTTCTTCCTGTATCTGCTATGTTTATTAAAAATGCTGATATGAAACAGAATTGTTAGTTGTTAAATGTATTGGTTTATAAATCAGACTGAGAGAGTCAGTACCTCATCACCCACAAGCTTAAGTGCACATCACTGGTCTGTAGTGAGGGGATTTAAAGGGACCATACCATGAAAAAACAACTTTTTGAGCTTTTAAGTGTATTTTAATGTTCATTCCTCACATAAAGAACTCCAAAGTGGTATTTTGATTCATTCATGCATTTCTGATTACCATAAATCCTCTACAAACTGCGGTCTTAGCAGCAGCCCCTCCCATGCCCACGAAAACGAGCAGGTCCTCATGATCTGATGTCACAGAGTGAGACCGCCCCTTTTAGGAAGAATCTGCTCTGACAGCTCCGCCCCCAGTCTAACACCAACACCCAATTTCTCCACAGAGCTAGTGGTGATCAGCAAAAGACTTTCATTTTAGATGCAGAATATCGTATATCTTCCAGTTGTGTCCTGTCTTCAATAAGTTCCAGCTCAAACAGTTTGTTACTTTAGATGCGGGGCTCCTTTAAGACCCCCCCACTGGGCACAGTTGTGCAGACGTCGAGTGTATTTCTGTTGTGAACCAGTGTAGCGATGGCTGGGTCTATCTACTAAGGGCAGATATATGGTATGTGCATCCATCTTTGAAAATAATGGTTATTTATTTTTGAGGGAAAAATGAATACACACTGCTGGCTCTAGAATGAAATCAAATGGGCGGCAGCCACACGCAGCAGCAGGTGGAGCCTCAGGAATTTAGTTA
The DNA here is from genome assembly GCF_002922805.2 of Oryzias melastigma. NCBI lineage: Eukaryota > Metazoa > Chordata > Actinopteri > Beloniformes > Adrianichthyidae > Oryzias > Oryzias melastigma. Next base: position 96,192 of record NW_023416912.1, on the reverse strand, counting down.
TTTTATTTCCGGTACGACAAAAAGTAAAGAAAATAACTGGTAGTATTTCATAAATGTGTTTTTTAGTGTTCCAAAGGTGATCTATGATCATATATATGGATATAGTTCACTCTAAAAGGCTTAAGAAAATCATGGTATGACCCCTTAAATATCCAGACTACCCTGGTTCCCTGCCATCTCCATCTTACCACATTTCAAATGTGGTAAACTGCGTTTTTGTTATAGAGAAATTATTTTGGAAATGGGGATGCATCAACTCATTGGACAATTTAGCTAAAATGTTAGCAAAATACAGTTCATAAAAGCACACATGATCTGTGTAATTAATATTACATTTTTTTAAATGACTTGAAATGACTTGAAACATTAATAGTAGGACTTGTGACTCGACTTGAGACTTATTGGTCTTGACTTGTGACTCGACTTGGGACTTGAGTGCTTTTGACTTGGGACTTGACTCGGACTTGCAAAACAATGACTTGGTCCCACCTCTGCCTTCGGCTTATCCCTTTCGGGGTCGCCACAGCATAACAGCACCCACTGTTTCGCATCAGTGATTTGGCAGAGTTTTTACGTCAGATGCCCTTCCTGACACAACCCTGTACTTGAGGGGCACAGGGACCCAGTTAGGCAGCAGCATCAAGGGTCTTGCCTAAGGACCCAATCTGGGTGGGGATCAGTGGACAACCCTGGGAATTGAACCCAGAGCTCCTGCGTGCCAGCCCTTCACCCAGCCCACTGAGCCATCCAGCCGCTATTTACTGAAAGTATACTTGTAAGGAAAAACCACAAATGAAGTTTTTAGACCAGATAGAAGTCTGAGTGTGAACAAGCCTCAACAACAGTTTGAGGAAGAGATTTGATCAGAAAAGCTGGAAGAATGTGGATCTTCCAGAGCTACAAAGAAAAACAGAAAAATTCAAAAAGAGAGATCTGAGGGAGCAGCAAACACTTTAGTTTCACACACGTATCAATGCAGGGAGTTTAGAAAAAATCCAGACAAACACAAACTTTGAAAAAAACTGATTCCGTTTCTATCTTTGGAATAATACAACAGCATTGACAAAGACTATATTTGAACTTTTGCTAAGACAGATGTGTATATTGTGCATGTAAAACGAAAGTAGTTTGCTGATCAGTGCCAGCTCTGTGGAGATAGTCCGTTTGTTGTAGCAGAGGGGTGGAGCTAGCAGCTCAGACTCCACCTGGAAGGAGCTGTCATCAGACATAATGCTTCAAGTGAGTCTGATCAGAGAGATCAAGAACTGAATCAAGTAATTTATCTGAAAACTATTGATCATTTGGAACATCCAGACTCCTTTAACTGTGACAAACACTTACTGTTTCACTCCTGGACTGCTGTAATTAAAAACAAGAGATAAATCCTTTGACTCGTCACTCCTGAAGGACACACAGCTGGATCCAGATCCAAGTCCAGGTTGGTTCCTATGAAGAATGGTTTTTGTTGTGAGGTCTGAGCTTTGACATGGAGAAGAGTCCTGGACAGATGGAGATGTTCATCTCACCTCTGAGCTTTGCTCTGGCTCTCATCTTCCCCACACAGAGTGCTTTTAGAGGGAGGGGCTCCCTCCTGTGTCTCCTCCCACTGATCCATGCTGCTGGATTGACTGGATCCACAGGATCAGCTCCCACACACCTTCTTCCAGCCTTCACCTGCAGAGGAAACCCTCATCATCATCATCATCAGAGGAAGCTGCTGAACATCAGCTGCTTAACATCACTTCTGCTCTCCCTCCACCAGATGGAGACATGGAGCTGCAGCAGCAAACACTCCATGATGGAGCAACATTTCACTCATTCACTCACTTTGACAAACAAACTTCCTGATAGAAATCCACTCTTTCAGGGTCAGAAATCATACTCTAAAGACCTCCATATCTCTGAAAATTATTTTTAATGTCCTTAAACTTATAATAAAAGAATGTTGACTCACTGAAAGACTTAGTATTTCCTTATTTATAAAACCAATACTAAATGTAAGACAAAGTGCTGTATGTCTCTCATAGTCTTTTTTACCTTTGCTTTTCAAGGTAAACTGACTATTGCTTCATAAATGTAAAATTTAAATCTCTTAAATTCTTAACTTATACCTTGTAAAATTGTAACTTTATCATAAGATATTGACCCCTTAACCTATAATCCTACAAGTTCAATTTCATTTTTCTTATATATTTAAAAATGTATTCTTGTTAATGTATTTATTTTTTTTATTTTTATTGAGGTCCCAATACTGTGCCATAAGGTTCAAATGTCTGAACATGACTTGAAAAACTAGACCAACAACTCTGTGAAAAAACAGGACTGCTACAAACAAGCCAACACTTCTTGAACATGGAATGAGGAAATATTATTTCACTCTTTTTCAGAGGACAGTCACCTGAACGGTAATCTATTACATATTCACACACAGATTTGGATGATAGAGGAGAAGAGGAAGATATGAGAGTCTGACATGAAATCTTCATGATGTTTGTATTTCTGACAGAACTTCTGTCTGTGTTCTGGAAAGTTCTGACATGAAGCAGCAGTCAGCTGATCTGACCCCCTTTAATTCTGCAAATGTTGAGAACAAACACAACAAACATCATCTGATTGTTGTTGACTTGATCATCAAGAATCCTCCATGTTGTTGGTCCAGAATCAACAATGATGAAGCTTTGGAACCAGCAGAGTGATGAGAGTTTACAGAGAAAGAAGAAGATCTTCTCCAAACATTCACAAACAGTCAAGTTAGTCCAGACAAAGTTCCAGAAACAAACTCACTTCAGTTTCTTCAGAGCTGAAGAAGAAGAAGAGTCTCCACTCACCGAGTCAACGCAGCTGCAGCACACATCACTGACTGAACCAGGAAGAAAGAGTCCACCTGGGATGGAGGCGGGGCAGCACAGGTGGGCGGGGCAGCAGGTGGAGATGAGGATGTCAGACTGAATGAATGAATGAATTAATTAATGAAATGGTTTATTTCAAGCAATCGGGAAAAATACATGAAATAACATATCACATTTAATTACAACTAGATCACTTGAAAGGGAGGGGGAGGAAGTGAATTTGTATAATCCCATCATACCATTTTCTCTACATGAATAATCAATATCCGGTTCAGGACTCTCCTCCTAACACAGACTGAGAGCCTTCCTGGAATCAAACCATCAACCCAGTGCTTTAAGTGGACAACAAGAAGTGGCGGTGCTCACTTTATCGGAAGTCGAAACATAGAATAGAATCTTGAATGTAAATATTAATCGATAAAAAGAAGTCCTTTTTTCAACGTGTCTTAATATGAAATAAGAAAGAGGGAGCTCAAGTGTAGTCTAAAAATAAATGTGGTCAAACACTAACACGTGTCTGTAAAATTATTTTAATTATTTTTTTTCATAAAAAAAATTTAATTATCTTCAAGTTGAAGATGAAACTTTGGTTGGTGATTTTATGGAAGAGCTGTACAATTCTGTATGATACGCAACTTAGAATTTAAAAGCTACAATCAAAACAGTGAAAAAAAGAAAAACGAACGTTAAACGAACCAAAAAGAGTGAAATCTATTTCTCCAGAGTAAATCCTCATCTAAAAATGTCGACAGCATGCTCCTCTTGTTGTTTTAAACTGCTGCATCGGTACATTCCATTGAGGAAAACAACAGTAGGACAATGATTGGTACATTGTTGAATTGTAAAGTAGGTGTTAAAAGGTCTTCACGGACCCATTGATGAAGTCTGCTCCCATTGGCTACCCGTCATCTGTCAATCAAACCCCCCAGACGTTCGACGTCAGACCCACAAACGCTTATTGAGCCATCTGATTGGTCAATTTATAACTCTAATAACTTGTGATAATGGAAAAAAATCTTTAAAAAAATTAAGATTAGAAAAAAGAAGTTAAGCAGAAAGCAGCAGAGGAAGAATGATTATTCTGACATATAAAATGACTGAGAAATAACTGTCTGTTTCTCAATGTAAGTCAATGGGACTTTGGCCTTTTTGGAACCCAGTGGTCCTTCCTATATGGAACACGGAAGTAGGGGGGCTTGCTCTGTCCAGTTTTTTCTTATACAGTCAATGGTCATTACCTGGCTGTGTGAGGCGTCAGTCTGAGAGTCCGCCTCCGTTTCCAACCGCGTTCTTTTAACACTCCGTAGCCATGAGATCATCATTGGGTTTTCATTCACGCTAAAGTCATTTCATGCTTATTACATTGCTCAGACAAGTTTGTGTTGACGGCGTAGTGTAGAAATCTGGAGACCGCTCGACCCCCCCCCCCCCCCC
>NW_023416912.1:85991-91812 GCF_002922805.2 Oryzias melastigma | reverse complement strand
AGTTGTTGTCTGGTTGTGTTACTCTGTTTTTCTCTTTATTATTTTATCCGGATGTGTTTACTTCTTTTTGCACCATAAGTGAGAGAGACGGGAAGGATAATGAGGAGCTCGTGTTGTCCTGTTAGAACAGCGTATTTGTAGGTATAAATAAGAAAAATTAGATACTCTACCAGATCTCATAGCAAGGATTTCTAGCACTCATGTGGCCACGGAAGTCAAAGTAGAGCACTGGACGGCCCCAATTAGGTGAGAAGAGGCGGTGCTCTAACGTGTGTTTGAGAGAAGTCCCGGTGCTCAGCACCGGAGAGCACCGGCCCACTTAAAGCACTGCATCAACCACTGCTGAACAGTTAGAGGATCAGGATTGGATCAGGTTTTCTTCTAATCCTCATCAATATGGTGACATGAAAAAGGGGGCGGGGCTTCCTGTTGGAAGTTGAATGACTGTCAGGAGCTGCAGGATGTTTAGAAACTAAACGAAGAATTTCAGATGAAGATGGAGGAAGAAACATGACATGAACTCAACAATTTAGATTCTGATTCAATGATTTGATGAAGAGTTCTGCGTCACTGATGAATCTGCTGAGAGAAGATCTGAGAAGAAGCTCCAGAGAGAATCTGAGAATCAGAAATCTGAGATTTGATGAACTAAAGACAGAGAACAGGTTCAAAAAGAAACAGCAGCTGAGAGGAGGGGCGGAGCTTCAAGCTGTCAGATTGTTGATCTCAGTGACAGTAGAACTGAACAAAGGTGAGGTCACATGACCTTCTAGTTCAATTTTCCTTCCTCCAGTCGTGGCATGAACTGCTGTCATCTACTGACACTGAAGCAAAAACTCCTGATGAAGCTGAACCGATAGGCCTGACTATTTCCTGGAACCAGGTCTTGCAAATGAGACTGATTATCAGTCAGACTCTGAAGAACAGAGTTTGTGTACATGCGGCTCAGAAAAATGTCTGACAGCAAAGCTTAGAAGCTTTTTCTTTCCAGCTCTGGTACAATCGCAACTTTAGAAATCCACAAGATCCTGAAACTGAAGAGGAAATGATTCAAGAACAAATGGGTTTGAGGATGCAGAGTTAATAGTTTAGCTTTTGATTCTATTTTAAAATGATGAGATACTGCCTTGTTCCCAGCTTTAGCAGACCCCAGATGCTTTTGAATGTGTTTTAATGCTTGTACTACTTGTACCTGTTTACATTAAAGTTAGTGTCATCTGGACCCCACAAGACAGCACCTGAACCTTTTTTCTCAAGGATTTGTTTTATCTTCACTGGTGTCAGTGGCAGATTTTAAATCCTATTTACCTTTGTCCACATTTGTCATGGGAAGGATCACACATCAATGTAAGGGTGGGGTCATCTGGACCCATTAAGAGAACATGAGGGTTCAAGCAGCAAACATCAGCCACACAGATGATCTCCTTCAAGCCGGTACTGCAAATCTTAGGGCGTGACACAGTATTATTACCATGTTTTACTGTTGTAGGATCCCCTCCCCTCACTTCCATAAGGAAAATGTATTGGAGCACTAGTGAGCAGAATATTATTTGCAGTCATCCATCTTCTCCCTCTGGAAGAGCAGTTCTGGGGACCCTAATCAAACCAAATATGTCCAGTTATTCCTCTGCCACTGCTGCATAGTCTATTCCCCCTCAGGAAAGTGATACACACAAAGTAAATGTTCATTTCTAAAAGTCAAAGTGTTTTTTTATTAGAAGAAGTAGTTTGATGTCGACATAAAGGATCTGGATCAAGTTAAAAAAAGACCCTCATAAGAAAGAACAGTAAGTTGATCTCTGTGTGTTTTTGTCTTAGTTCAGTATCTTCGTCATTGTGTCACTGCTGTGGAGGAGATTTGATCATCAAAGTAAATGACATACTGAAAGAATGTGGATCTTCCAGATCTGTTAGAGCTTTCAGGAAACACTCTGAAAGCTGTTAGACTGAAAGATTCAAATAGTGAAGAAAGATCTGAAGGCACCTTTCAGGATGCAGTCAAACGTCTTCTACATATCCACAAAACACATATAACTGATGGAGAATCCAAAACTGCTCAACTGTTCCACAGCCAGGAAAGGAACCACACCGTTGTTCCTAAATGTGAGGTTCAAGTGTCAGCTAAACTAACCTGTTCAGGACTCTAAAATGAACTTCCCCCAGGAGGCTGAGAAGTGTGTTTCTCTGGCATTTGTATTACAAGTTCCTGTCCCTCTTCTCAAAATGGGTAACCATTGCAAAACCATTGCTATAATCCCAGACTGCCACGCTATGCTATAGACTTAAGTGCCCAAGGGAGACTTTATCCACTCTTGCCACCTTGCCACAGAAGAGTTCTTTAACTCCGTCATTGACTTTAACTAGTATGATAGATAAGAAAGGTTGGGTAAATTGTCATTGTATTTTTTTTGCTTGCCTAATAAATCTTTACTGAAGTCAAGAGCTTTCCACTCATACCAAAAGCAATGTGGAAAGAATTCAACTTCTCCCTCTTGAGGAGAGGCATGGTTTCCAAGAATTTATTCACGTCAGAAAAATAGTCTCTCTCAGTGATCTAACCCAACTCCTCCCAGAAGCTAGGTTTTGACTCCACAACTGCCGGTACCTGTCTGCTGCCTCATGGGTGTCACATGCTAGCAAGACTTCTTCTTGTGTTTGACAATATATCTTACTTCTGGAGTACACCAACAGGTCCAGGGATTGCCTCAGCAACAGCCACCAGAACTTTATATTCACATTCAAATACTGCAGCAGGGATTTAGTTTGCAAAGTCGGCAGTAGGTCAGACCAGTTCCAGTGCATGTTGGACTCCGGCAGGGCTGCACTTTATCACTGGTTCTGTTCATAGTTTTTATGGACAGAATTTCTAGGTACAGTCAGAAACCAGAGAGGGTCTGGTTGAGGACCACAGGATTTTATCTCTGCTCTTTGCAGATTATATTGTCCTGTTGGCTTCATCAACCCAGGACTTCCATCATGCATTGGGGTGGTTTATGGCTGATTGTGAAGCAGCTGGGATGAGGGTCAGCACCGCTAAGTCTGAGGCCATGGTTCTTGACCGGATCAAGGTAGTTTGCCCTCTCTCGGTGGGGTAAGTGCTCCTGCTCCAGGGGGAGAAGTTTAAATATTTTAGGGTTTTGTTCACGAATGAGGGAAGATCGGAGCGTGAGATCGAAGGGTGGATTGGAGCGGCGTCCGGTGTTACTCGGTTGCTGTACTGGTCCGTTGTTGTGAAAACAGAGCTCAGCCAAAAAGCAAAGCTCTCAATTACCAGTAAATCTTCGATCCAGTACTCACTTATGGTCGTGAGCTCTGGGTTGTGACCAAAAGAATGAGCTCCCAACTATTAGCAGCTGAATTGAGCTTCCTCCGTGGGGTGGCTGGATGCTCCCTTAGAGACAGGATGAGAAGCTAATATACCTGGACAGAGGTCAGAGGTGGGAGTAGAGCAGCTGCTCCTCCATATCAAGAAGAGCCAGTTGAGGTGGTTGGGGCCTAAACTGGCCAGCGTGTTCTGGAAGACCCAGGACACGCTGGAGAGACTAGGTCTCTCAGTTGGCTCAAGAACATCCCGAGGTCCCCCCAGAGGAGCTGGAGAAGGTGGCTGGGGAGAGGGCACTCTGGGTAATTTTTGCTTGAACTGCTGCCCCTGCAACCCGTTCCCAGATGAGCAGAAGAAGATTAATGAATGGAACACGGTCCACTGTGACTCATTGTCTCCATGTTCCCATTCTCCCTCCACATCTGTTTGGAGTTCTCCTGGATGTGGGAGTTAAAGACCTCCTGGATGGAGGGATCAGCCAGACTTTCCCTGCAGACCCTCAGAGTATGTTTGGGTTTGTCAAGTCTTCTCAGGCTTCTTCCCTGTCAGCTGATCCAACTAACCCTAACGTGATCAACAGCTCTGCTGCTGTCTTTACTGGAATGTCTGAAGGTCACCAAGAACACCAAAAACATCAAGTTGCTCATCAGTCCTGTCTAGGGTGTCCTTCGGCCACATGCACTGAGGGACACCGTTGTGTTCAGAAATGATGCCATATTTTGGACAAACCTTTGTGAACACACAAGTTCAACAACAACACACAGATCTGGTCATTCTAAGAGAATGTTAGAAATCAGTTCATGAATTGTGTTTCCAAGACAAATATTTAATTCTATTGACAATTTCTGAAAATGTGTTTTTGTTTGCATGCACACATGCTGAGTATGTTAGTGAGGACCAAACACAAATGTGGTTTTAGAGTAGATTGAAGTCTGACTGTGAACAAGTCAGAACAGTTTGAGGAAGAGATTTGATCAGCAAAGCAAACGACAAACTGAGAGAATGTGGATCTTCTAGATCTGTCAGAGAAACCAGGAAAAACTCTGACAGAATTCAACAGTGAAGAAAGACGAGAGGGAGCAGAAAAACACTGAAGTTTGACACATTTATCAAAACAGGAAGTTTAGAAAAAGTTTAGAAATAAATGATCTTAACAAATCTATAAATCTGTTTTCTCTTAAAGGATCTTCAGGTCTAAGAGCTTCACTTCTCCTCCTCATACCTCCACCAAACACCTGAGGCTATTTTCCATCTCTGTCATCGTCCAGTTCTCTACAGAGACTTTCATTCTCGTCCTTCTTCCTGATCGTCTGGATTCCTTTTACTATCAGATAAACTGACAGGTTGTTACGACACAGTCGACATGTTGAAGTTTGTTACAGGAACTCTGATGTCTTCATGGTCGTGGTGGTCGTCTGTTCAAAGCAGAAATGATCCTTTCAGATCAAACAGATCATCAGATTAGATTAATTTATCTCCAAACACCAACATTGGTCTGATTTGATGGAACATTTCTAGTTTCTCCATGAATTTTTCTGGTCTTTTCTGATCTCATTGTTGACTGAAAGCTCTGCTCTGACCTCTGACCTTTTACTGCTGACAGAAGCAGATCCTCAACATTCAGATGTTCAGAACAAGAGTCTGATCCTGAGAGCAGATCTGACTGAAAGAATGTGGATCTTCCAGATGAACTCTGGGACTTTTTCTCTGCAGCAGAACCACATTCCTGAAGAACGTCTTTGTTCATCAGTAACAGGGAGTGTTTGATTCTGCAGAAAATCAAAGTTTCCTGCTTTTGCAGGAATGAAGGAGTGCTGCCCCTGGTGGACAGGAATGAATTTACTGGAGGAAGAAGAAGGTCAGATGGAGAAACAAGGAGGAGTGGAAAAGCTACAAGTGTGGAGCGTTTCAAAGTTTTAGTCCAACAAAGAGAAGTGACATCTGGTGGAGGAATGTACCCATCACAGTTTTGGATTATTTCACTATTGAAAGCCTTTTTCTGGTTTGGATTTCCTAAGAAAATGCAAATCTTCCTGGTAACAACCTGAGTTTGTTGAAGAGTTGAATAAATATTAAGAACATGTGGAGGAAACAGTTCTTTGACATTAATCCATCACTTCTCTCAGTTTTATTAACTTCACTTTGACTAATGTACTTCAAAATAAGATCAGATAATGAATGAATTACCATCAGAGATGAGAGCCAACATCAAGCATGTTTTTCCTTATTTAAAGAAGGATCAAAAATAAAGCAGAAAACTCTTCTCTCAAACTTCTGGAGTTCCTCTCAGTCTCTCACAGATGTTCTGTCTTCATTCTTCTCCTTTCCAGGATCTCAGCAGATGATTCAGTCCTGCTGGGTTTGAAGGAGGACAGGAGTTTCAATGTTGCTCCTTCCACCATCAAGTGGTTCAGGATTCTGCTTCGGTTGCTGTCCGTGGTTTACCCCGCCCACCCCAAAACTTTACCAAAAATGGCATTAGGGGAGGGACAAAGTAAG
>NW_023416912.1:79255-85743 GCF_002922805.2 Oryzias melastigma | reverse complement strand
GGGTCTGAGGATGAGGAAGCATCAGATGATGAAGACGATGGATCCTCAGAAAACACTGGTGGACTAAAGATTTCCCTGTGGAGGAGATTTAAAAAGACGTTCACACCAGCAGGCAGATGCCAGTATAAACATAGAGTAAGAAACTAAACTCTTGCCCAGAAACTGGTTTTCTCCTGGTGCTAGAAATTCTGTCAATAAAAACTTTTTTTGTTTGTGGGGTTGTGTAATATATCTATGAGTACCTCTTTATGAGTTGGTGTCGTTATGACTCTGTTACAACACCCAGATTGGCATTTCTTCCGTTCTTCTGTGCTGCTCTGTGCTTCTTGTGTGTTGTGTTGAAATTCCTTAAAACTCCTTATTAGCTAGACACCTAATACAGTTTATCTGCAGAAAATATCTATAAAACCAGCAGAAGGATGGCCCTCGCAGCTTGGAGTTTGACATCCCTGCTCTAGAGGGCGCTGGAGGGTTTGTGGGAGTTCCCTCATCCTGTCCACATATTTATTTGTGGATTTGAAGAAGCTATTTTACCAGGGGCCCGTTCCAAGAAGCAGGTTCAACAAATTTAGAGTTCAAACCTGAACTTAGAGTCACTGGACTCTAAATTCCCAAACTCAGGGTTTTCGGTTCCAGAACAGCTGAAAATGTTTGATTCAATCAACTTGAAGTTGTCAGAACCAGAATCAGGTGTGAGCGTCGCGACCATTAAAAGCCCTGATCAATGGAGCAAAGACAGCACGATTCACCATGGCAACGGGAACAAACATCTGAGTGTCGTACTTCCGGCGGCGGAAATTGATAAGTTAGTTCAAGCAAATGCGACTATAGGAACGCATTTTCATCAAGAAAAGCAACACAGCTGCAATAATAATGTCATGAAGGTTATTTTGTCACTTGTTGAGTAAGGAGTTGTTTTTGATCTGTTACTAATTTAACCACTAATCTCCGTAATCGCATGAATGAACAGTTTTGGTAACCCCCCACCCCCCCTACACACACGGATATCACTGCACGCTAAAAAGAAACTGTAGCTGCCTGGCATATGTTAAAAAAGCATTTATTTAATTTTAATTCTCAAGACTTAAAAACTATTCGCCGAATTCTTTTTTTAAGCATAAAAAAACTTTCCATAGCCGGGAATCGAACTCGCAAACTCCACAGTGAGAAGCAGTGTTGCTGACAACCGAGCTAATGTTCAACACAAGTGGGGGACAGTAGATCAGTTCAGATGCTTTCTCGGTGTTTGACATTCAATAATTTCTATTGCTGAGGGTTTAAAATAAGGAAAAGAAAACTGTATTTTTTAATAGCGAGTCCCTGGAAAAACTCACTATTTATAATATCGCTGAAATAAAAATGAATTGGGAAACTGCAGTCAGTCGACTCGTGTCCTCCAAATCCTCTACCGACGTAAATAACATTTCCTCTGGATTAATCAGCCTCCTCTCTACATGATCCTCTATGAATGAACATGTCATTCTGGTTTCTGAGTGGTGAAAACGTGACGTCTCTAATGTGAATGTTCTCTAAATATTAATGAGGAACTCATATTTGAACATCTTTCACTTTAAAAAGGGGCGGAGACCGCAGAGAACTCTAAGTTTCCTGAAGAAAACCTGCTACCGACCAGGTTTCGTTCACAGGCTCAGTTACCATAGTGATTGATTCTGAGTTCATCTTAACCCGCTTCTTGAAACGGGCTTGGTTTCGCCCACTTTCCCGGGTTTAAGTTGTCTCAAATCTCTTTCTGGAACCGAAAACTCAGAGTTTTACTGAATTTGGAGTTCACGAACTCAGAGTTCCAACAAAACCTGCTTCTTGGAACGGGCCTCTGAAGGCAAAAAAAGACAACAAAAAACATGAAAATAAACAAGAAGTTTTTGAAGTTTATCAATCTTGCCTCTGTAGTCTCAAGCTATCCTCAAAGTTTGTCGGTGAAGATTGTCCTTTATCCAGGTGGTGTAGTCTTCAGGTTGAATCAGAGCAACACTATGTAAAAATGTCTTCCTTTGAAATATTTTGTTGACTCGTGGTTCCAGATGCTTCCAGTCTGACCGTTGAAGCCACTTGGATGTGTGCCAAAATGTTTCAAATATATTTTTGGTGTAAAGTTGCTGGGACTAAACCTGGGACTAAAGTAGTCTCAAACTAGTCTCAAAATAGTTTCAAGCTAATCTCAAGCTATTCTCAAATTAGTCTAAAGCTGTTCACAAACACATGTGCGGTCTCCACAGAGACCGTGGACAGACCCATTTGGGGCCCACATTTTCTGCCCACTTTTAAACCATATGTGGCCCACTTGGCCTTACTGTTTGGGTAGTCTCCAGCTGTTTTCCAAGTAGTCTTAAAAAGTCTCAAACAATTCTCAACGTGGTCTCAAACTGTTCTCAAACTATTCTCAAAGCAGTCTCAAAACAGTCTTAAACTATTCTCAAAGTAGTCTAAAACTATTCTCAAAATAGTCTCAAAGTATTCTAAAAGCAGTTTTAAAATAATCTAAAAAATGTCTAAAATTATTCTCAAAATAGTCTCAAAGTATTCTCAAACTATTAATAGATGAACTAAAACAGATACAACATTTGGCACAGATTTCCAAATTAGTTTTTCACCAAATTTCAGATCATACTTCTATTTCTGCACTGGGTCAGGAAACAACAACCAAGAACCCCAAAGAATCCACTGGATATGTAAATGAGCTTAAGCGATAAGAAATGCCAAACATGTTATTTCATATCTGATGGCAGAACAGCAACAAAATGACACCAGAGAGAAGAGTAAAATAAATAAATAATAAAACTGAAGGTAAACCATGGCTAACTAAGGGAATTATTAATGCTTGTAAGAAGAAAAATACTCTTTATAAAGAATTTTTAAGAAAAAGAAGTTGTGAAGCAGAGTTCAAATATAAATCATATAAAAACAAACTAACAAAAATAATACGTGAAAACAAAAAAAATTATTACATGAAATTACTCGAAAATAATAAAAATAATATGAAGAACACGTGGAAAATACTAAATACTATTATCAAAGATGGAAGAAAAAAATCTGATTTTCCTTCTCATTTCATAAATCCAAACGAAGAGCTCATAAACAATAAATCATTGATAGCTAACGACTTCAATAAATATTTTGTAAACTGTGGATTAGATCTTGCAAAGGAATTTCAACCTACCAATAACATAGATAGCATAATAAAAAAACCCTTGAAAATCATGGATTCTATATTCCTAAAAAGAACTGATGAGAAAGAGGTAATTGACACAGTTAGAAAATTCCAAAACAAGCATTCCAAAGATATTAATAATTTGGACATGGTATTTGTTAAGAACATAATCGAATGTGTGGCAAAACCATTCACCTACATTTGTAATCAGTCTTTCAAAACTGGAGTATTTCCTAGTGATATGAAAAAAGCCAAAGTCATACCTATTTATAAAGGAGGGGATAAGCAAAGACTGACAAATTATAGACCGATCTCCCTGCTTCCCCAATTCTCAAAAATATTAGAAAAATTGTTTTATGTTAGAGTGGACTCTTTCATTAATAAACACAATATTTTACATGACCATCAATATGGCTTTAGGAAGAAACGAACATCTTCACTTGCCCTTACAAACTTCGTTGAAAATATATCATCTGCAATTGAAAAAAAGCAATATGCAGTGGGAATCTTTCTGGATCTAAAAAAAGCTTTCGATACGGTAGATCACGACATATTAATAAATAAACTGCACATGTATGGAGTGAGAGGACTGGCCCTAACTTGGCTTCGTAGTTATTTGCACAACAGAGAGCAGTATGTCGAAATAAACCAGGTAAAATCAAAAACATTGTCAGTAAAGGTTGGTGTTCCTCAAGGTTCAGTTTTGGGTCCACTATTATTCATACTGTATATCAATGATATTTGTGAAATCTCAAACCTGTTGGAAACTATCTTATTTGCAGATGATACAAACTTGTTCTGCTGTGGAGACAACTTGGAAGAGCTATTGGAGGCAGCTGGAAGAGAACTCAATACATTTAAGAGTTGGTTTGATCTAAATAAGTTAACACTAAACCTAAATAAAACCAAGTTCATAATATTCGGTAACAGAAAAGCCAATACTGATAGGAAACTTATGATTAATAATGTTGAAATTGAAAGGGTGTCCGAAGTCAAATTTTTAGGGGTAATAATTGATGAAAAATTAAGCTGGAAGAAACACATAAACTATATTAATAACAAAATATCTAAATCTATATCTATACTATATAAAATAAAACATTTTTTAAACCAGTCATCATTAAAAACTTTGTACTCCTCATTTATTCTTCCCTACATGACCTATTGTGTGGAGGTGTGGGGAAGCACCTACAAAACATCTTTAAATTCAGTCTTTCTTCTTCAAAAAAAAGCTATAAGAATAATCACCAACTCTCCTTACACTGAACCAACAAATCCACTTTTTATCAAATTAAAACTGTTAAAATTTTTTGACTTGATTGATTTCAAAATAATCCAATTCATGTTCAAAGTAAAAAACAAACAATTCCCAGAAAGTATCCAAAAGCTCTTCCAGTTAAGAGAAAATAAATATACGCTAAGAGGTACAAACATTTACGTCAAACCACCTGTTAGAACAAACATTAAACTCCACTGCATTTCCACAAGGGGGGTGCAGTTATGGAATAATTCTAGGGAAGATATAAAAAGTTGTCAAACCTTACATAAATTAAAAATATTAATCAAATGTAATAAAATTAATAAATATGAAGATATTGGTAAAGATACAGTATGATGAATGCTGTATGAATATTTGTAAATGTAAATGTCGTGATTGTTTTTCGCTGTTCTTTTCACTAATGAAATGTATTCTTTTTTTTTTGTTCATGTAGCTCAATATAGTGAATGAGAAATTGTATATTTAATTTGGGCTGAAAAAGATCAAAGGGGCTTGGAGTTGATAAGCTATTAGCTTCATCCAAAGCCCTTTTTCGAACTATGAACATCTGTTGTTGCATACAAGATTAATTGTGGGGAAAAATGCTTTGTTTTGCTCTGTTTCTTGTTTGTATGCTTTTGCTCTTTTCATTTTTTTCTGTTTTATGGTTGTTCTTGTTTGAAAATAAAAAAAAATAAAAAAAAAATAAAAAAAGAGATGTTTCCTTTATTAAGAGTAAAAAAACAGTTATTTAACAAAGAGCATTTCTGCTCTTGTTCTGTACATGGAGCTAAAGCAGAAGACCGAGTCAGCGAGGACGGTGGGGAGAAGAGGGTAGAGCTTGAAGAAGACCGTATCCAGCGCAGACACCAGCAGGTATCTGCTCTTTGGGCGGGTAGACGTGAGCGCATGCATCATCGCCGTGACGACTGGCTCTGCCGTTTTGAATCCCGTCGTGCACGTTGACTTGAAGTAGTCGTGGGCCACTTCCACGTACCGACGGTTGAAGATTTTCTTTCTGTCCTCGTCAAGTTTCACCCAGAGATCCAAAGCAGTTTTGGTCTTCAAGATGTTTGTGGCTCCAGAGAAATTCCCCGGCTGGATGATGCTGACCTAAAGGAGGAGTTAAGACTTCATGAACCTGAGGTTGTTAGTCCATCAAACTGCTGGTGATCAATGCAACATCCTGAAGCTGCATTCACACCACCCACAGCAACACTTGTTCAAGTCGACACTTTCAATGATAAGTCTGTTTAACACAGGGAAATGCAGCACTGTGAACATGTCTACGACTGTTCTTGGGGCAAAATAGGCGTTAAAGGTTAACTTTGACTCAGATTTGGTAATGACATATGGATAGAGAGTTTCAAAACCGTCCATTCTATGATTCATGAGATTTGAAATAATTCAACATTTCACATAAAGCCTCTTCTAACTGTAGGTAATAAACATGCAGTAATAAACAGCAATGAAAAGAAAAAGAAGCTCTTCCAGTGTTTATAGTTGATCAAGAACGCACGTTTGGTGCATTCTAGAACACGTGTCACATGTCATGTGTTAACATAGCCTCAGAGGGAAGTCCTGGTACCAAGAGCCTTTTGGAAAAATCAAAATTTGCTTCAAAGGGTTTTTGTCTGAAAGAATGAGAAATGCCTTCTGCTCAAAGTCAAGGCCCGGGGGCCAGATCCGGCCCTCCAGATCTTTTTTTTTTTATTGCTATTATTGGCCCGATGTTATCCTATGTTCATTTATAGCTTGAATGATTTTGACCAAATATAGTTTGACGGACAACAAAATATTAAAAGTTGTTTAAGGTTTTTTATTGTGGAATAATATTTCTGTTTTTACTCATAGTAATGTTAAAAAGTTACCTTTTTAAAGTGTTTAAAATGTAGTTTTAGTGTACATTGGTGTGTTTTAGATTTTGGTCCCTTGTGCGATTGAGTGTTAGAGTTTTGGTTTTAAAGTTTCTGAGAAAATCTTTGCTGAGTCCAAAGCTTTTACATTTCTTGGTGAGGAATTTTTTTGCCTAAAGTAAAAACAAACAAAAAAGGAAAATCA
>NW_023416912.1:63862-78733 GCF_002922805.2 Oryzias melastigma | reverse complement strand
GAATGTGGAAAATAAATCTAAAGGTGTACAAAAAATCTAAAAGAAATAATTTTTAAAAAGTGTACAAAAATTATATTTATTTGTAATATCTTGTGTGCTTTGTTACTAGTGTGTAACACTGTGGAGAATTCCTTAACAACATGTAAGCTAACTTGTGGAAAACTCCTCTCTAAAATTTGACTTACATCATTATTATGACCCTTGACATGTTAAAGGTCATGATAATATCTGTCACTGAAATTTAATATTGATAAACATTTTGGATTTGGTGATTTAATGGATCATTCTGTTTTCAGGGGTACCATTTATTTTGTGTTTAAGGTGAAAAAAAACAAAATAATTACTGACGCTCTCATGGAGTACTTTTACTGTGAGGAGTTGTACTATAAACAGTAAAAATGTATCCATCCTTTTCAATCAAATCTTGGTTTTTACACTGCAAAAACCTTAATCAAATCAAAAACCAAAGTAGAAAAATGTTGCATTTATCTTCCTCGCCTGAAGGAATCATAACTTACAGTTTGATTAGATTCAGATTATAATTGTCGTCCTCTTCTTTGCCTCGGGGCTTCATAATATACAGAAAAATGTGTCCGTTGTTTCTACCTATCCTCTGATGACATCATAATCAGCGTTTTCTTTTTATTTGACTCAAAACTTTACTGTACCTTCACTCCAAAACTGGCCATTTCTACCCTCAAACAATCAGCAAACGCCTCCAGGCCCCTCTTGGACACGCTGTAGGCCGCCATGTTCAGGCAGTGGAAGAAGGCGAAGATGCTCGACACGAACACCATCCGACCTTCAGATGAACACGCTGTTATCTATGGTAACGCCGAACAAAACGTGACGGCAGAAGCTGCCGATTGAGCACCTTTGGCGGCGCGAACCAGAGGCAGGAAGGCGATAGCGGTCCGGATGGCGCCGAACAGGTTGATGTCCGCCATGCTGTGGAAATCCTCCACGTTACTCCATTCGATCTCGGCCCAGTCCGAGACCCCGGCATTGTTCACGACGGCCCACAGACCTGACAGAAGAGAAGGTTTTTTTTAAATTAATTAACCTGTTCAGGTCCACATGACCCGTTTTAAAGGGGTGGGCCCATTTTGACCCAAATACAATATTAAAGGAGGTAGTTTTTTTGTACTTATGTGTGTCAACCCATACAATACTGACGAAATAAGACAATTAAATGTTAATGCATTCTTTATTTTGTAACCATCAGATTTGCCCATTTTATCGATTGTTTTTATTTTTTTTTAATGTTAGAGTTAAAAAAACTACTATCATTAAGTGTTTAAAGTAAGCTTCAAATAAATAAATGGCAAAAAAAAAAAGTTTTTTAAACTTCAAAATAAAAGCCGATTTAAACAAAGTTGGTAGAAAAATAGCTAACTCTACATCACAAATTAGATGTTTTTGAACTTTGTTTTTTGTCTTTAATGGTGTCCCATACTAACATTCTTCTACCTGACTCTCACTTTCTATGGTAAATGATAAGATGAAGATACTTTCAGATAAATGTACTTAATTGATCCCAGCTTGAGAAATGTGCATGCTGGGAAATGTTAGATGTTATTGAACTTGTTTTTTGTCCTTAATGGTGTCCCATACTAACATTCTTCTACCTGACTCTCACTTTCTATGGTAAATGATAAGATAAAGATACTTTCAGATAAATATACTTAATTGATCCCAGCCTGAGAAATGTGCATGCTGGGAAATGTTAGATGTTATTGAACTTGTTTTTTGTCCTTAATGGTGTTCCATACAAACAGCCCTCTTCCTAACTCACTGTTCTTGCACAAACAAAAGCTTTTTTTAAAAATAAAGCTGATGACGATGAAACATTAGATGCGTTTGAACCTTTTTGTCCCTAATAGTGTTCCATACCAACAGCCCTCTTCCTGTTTCTCACCTATTTTGGACAGATTTCAGATGTTTTTAAACTTTATTTTTTGTCCTTAATGGTGTTCCATACTAACATTCTTCTATCTGACTCTCCCTTTTCTATGTGAAATGTTAAATGTCATTGAACGTTTATTTTTGTCCTCATCAGTGTTCCATACTAACAGCCCTCTTCCTGATTCTCACCTTTTTACTGGTATGTTTCAGATGTTTATGAACAGTTTTTATAATTAAGAGAGTTCCATACAGCAACCTTCTTCCTGACTTGACTTTTTTGGGCAAGTTTTAGATGTTTCTGAATTCTTTTTTGTCTTTAATGGTGTTCCATACTAACAGCCCTATTTCCGACTCAACTTTTTTTTCGGCAGATTTTAGATTTTTTTTTTAACTCTGATTTTTGTCCTTAATGATGTTCCATACTAACAGCCCTCTTCCTGACTCCCACCTTTGCTGAGCAGGTCTTAGATGTTTCTGAACGTTTTTTTTTAATGGTCCATTCTACTAGCCCTCTTCCTGACTCTCACCTTTCTCTGGCAGATGTTGGGCATTTCTGAAATCTGTTTTTTGTCCCTAACAGTGCTCCATACCAACAGCCCTCTTCCTGACTCTCACCTTTCTCGGGCAGGTTCTCCTGGACCGTCTTCTTGGCCCGCTGCACCTCTTCCTCTTTGGTGACGTCCAGCTTCAGAACCTTCAGATTACCGGAGCTCTCCCGGATCAGGTTCTGAGCTCCCTCCCCGTCTGGAGACAGACACCCCGCGAAAACCACAAACCCCTTTTGGTCCAAAGCTCCAGCCAGCTGGTGTCCGAAGCCGCTGTCGCAGCCCGTGACCAGCACAGCCCGGCCGACGCCGTCCACGCCTCCGCGGCGGTTTACGCGAGCCAGCAGCTTGAGGAGGACGAAGACCAGCACGGCGGTGATGGGGACGGTGCTGATGAACTGAGCGAGGAAGAAGAGCAGGTTCATCTCGGCGTGGAGCTCTCCGTCTGTCCGCCGCCGTCAGCTGAGGCCGCACTTATACCGACTGCGGTGACGGCGGGATTAGTTCAAGGCTTCATGTGACGTGAAAGGGACCGTTGTTGGAAGAAACCTTTATCATGTGGTTTTCTCTCATGACAGCTTCAGATAATGAAGACTTCTATTGAACTCAACTGTTAGCTTGATTTCATCTGGAATTACTACATTATTTCTAAAAAAAAAAAGCCACATTTGTTAAATTAAAACTCTTTCATCAACCATGTTTTACAAAACAGATTTTTTGATTTTTTTTTGCTTTAAAAGTCCATTTTTCACCATTAATTGGGCTATATTTTCTCATCAACTGTTTTTATTCGTGCTATTCAGAAAAAGATCTTTTATAACCAGGGAAGTGATTCAAAAATACTCGAGTTACGAGGAATTTAGTTTTGGTTTCCGTCATGCGGTTTTACCAAAAGTTCACCAGACGGCAAAACAAATATTACGAAATTGTCTAAAGTGTCTTTGTGTGGAAGAGAGGAGCTTTCCAAGAACCTCCAAGATCAAATCTGTTTCTGTTCCCAGAGAACTTTTATTATTAATCAGATTCTTTGGATTAACAGTTTTTTTCTTTTTTGTTAGCAGACAAACATGATTCAACTTTCTCAAACTCACTTTTAAACACAACTTGAGACTTTAAGGTCGTTTTGAAACAAACCCCCAAAAATTGTCTTCATAGAAGTTTGAGTTAAAGCCATAGACCGTTTATAAGAACTGGACATAACAAGTGTTCAGGGAACCGCCTTACTTTTGGCCCTCGTGAAATCAGGCTGGCGCCTTCGCCGTCACTTCCTGACACGTCTACCGTCACATTTTTAGAGGATCTACTGTCGCCAATCATGATTGTTCAAAGTCCACACTTCTTCCAATGAAAGCAGATCGGGGGAATCTGTCAATCAAATGTTGGAGGCGGGGCCAGCTGGAGCTATGCCTTTAACAAGGCATCTGATTGGCTGTTTTATACCTTGAAATAACCATTTATTTCTCAATGGAAGTCTGTGGGACTTTGGTCGCGGGTACTTCCTGTTGCGGGGGTGAGGGGTTGAACAGACCATGAAGCTCTTCACTTTCTCGTCCGAGCTGACATCCAGCTCAAACCCGTATGGTGGAGCGTTGTTTGACACTTTTATCTAGCAGCGGTGAAGATTCACGCTAGCAAGACACAAAGGTATCATAATCAGACGGGGGCGGGACAAAAAGCCACGCCCCCTCAGAGGAGATTTTGGAAACAGAGGCTTAAGATCAACATGAAAAATGGCTTTTTAAGACATTTAGGTTGTTAGATTTTGGTTAAAAACGTCATAATCATAATTAAAACACTACTGGGAACTATTTTTTTAAATAAAAAAAATTACCATGGGGTGGATTTTAAGTCCACAAAAACACTCACAGATGTGAAAAACGCCCTAGATTCCTTGGAGATCCTAGAGAGGTGGGTTGTCGCGGACAAAAAATAGTTTTCAATAATTTAGACCGAACCGGGGGAGTGTTTGGAACACTATGAACTGCGCTTTTATTTCGGAGGGAACCGCCATCCAAATTTAGCAAATCACGAGAAGACTCAATAAAACAGTTTTCAGCTGATTTTTTTGGTCATAGCCAACAGGCTAGCATGCGTCCCGTAAACGTGCCCCTACTGGGGGTACAACAGAACTATTAGGCATGTTCACACAGGTGCATCCATGGTTACAAACGTAGAGAAACACTTTCAAGATGATAAAAAACTAAGACTATTTCCAAATTCCCCTTGAATCACTTCTCCTAGTTCTTACGAAAAACTAGCGTGCTCACTAGAATAGCGAATATAGACCACAGTGCATTACGGTCGAACAAAAAAATGTAATTTTTGAATAAACCATCCACATTTTCACCATCAGAACACAGTGGAGTCATGAATCAATGTCGTGAAATGTTCGTATTGATTAGATTTTCACTTTGTTACATCGGTGGTTCAGAAAAATGACAGAAAAGTAAAGAGCATCGTGTCTGAATTGCCTTTAAAATCCATAACGTTTTAGTAGTGAGGGAAAACGGAGGGAATTCAGACACAACCTTAATAAAAACATTTAGTAGCAGTTACACCAATCATCCTGCAGGTGGCAGCAGATCCCTCGAGGTCGACAGAGACCATTAAACGGCGACCGGCGGCGCTGCGGTGCTGATCCGAGGATGAGGTGAGCCTGAACCCGTCCCTCCTGAGCTGGATGTGGACTGAAGAATCCACCGTGAAGAGCTGAAGGTTGAAGACAGGTGACCTGCTGCCTCGGGCTCACAGTCCACACAAACAGACGGCTGTCTGAAGAATCCGTGACGCGCTTTCCCTGGAAAAGTTCAGCGACTGCGTGGCCAATCCACTTTTGGATGACGACGGTGATTTTTGGAAAATGTTAAGGAATTAGTCAGAGTCGGATGAAAAAAACAAGAGTTGAAAGTGAGCACAAACTTCTCACTTCTTTGTGAGAAACAGATGTGGATTTATTCCTGCAGTTTACAGCGACATTTCAACAGCAAACCGGTACAGTGAGGAAACGGTTCAGACACACAGCAGTTCTCAATGAAGCCACTAGGGGGCTCAGCTTCTGCTTTCAAGTAGGACTTCTCCTTTTAAGGCTCAATAAAGGTTCACAAAGATGACGGAAACAATCTGAACAAAATCCTCAGTCTTTTCTGTCTAACACCTCCAAAAATAAAAATGTATTAATAAATGGAGCCAGCTGCTCTTTCTGATTCATCCAAACACGTTCAGTTCTTTCGAAATAATAACATTCTTCTTGATTTCAGCAACAATTTCAATGTCTTTTTAGCAGATTTTGTATGTAAACAGCAACAATCCTCATTCAAACAAAAAGAATAACAGAAAATCATATGAAACATTTCAGAATAAAACGCCAATTGATTTTTACAAAGTAAAACTCAAATGTTTAACAATTTTTTGCAAAAAATGAGTAGATTTGACTGAAAAATGAATCAAATCTTAATCAATCATCATCATTGATTCATGAGGATTTAAAAAATAACAAATCTAAGGGAAAACCATACAAGTAAAGGATTTAAATTAGAAGTAAAGGCAACATTTAACAAGGAAATGCAGTAATAATAATAGAAAGATCCTCCAGCAGAGATTTAGTGCCATCATGAAAGAAAAAATAATTCATTTACCAGATTAAAGTTTCCGGTTGAAAAGTTCAGAGAAAAAAAGTAAACTTATAAAAAAATAAATTTGTAAAATTATCAGGAAAAAGGTCATCAATTTACAAGAACAAAATTGAAAATAATGAGACAAAAAGTCAACGCTTTACGTTAATAAAAATGTGTTTGAGGTAAAAAGTCATCATTTTATAAAAAAATAAAGTTGTCGAATTTTTTAGGAAAAAAAGTCAATATTTTATGAGAATAAAGTCAAAGTTTTGAGGAAAAAAAACTATATTTTAATATAATTATGTCGTAGAATTTTAAGGAAAAAGTCGATTATTGTGGAAAAAAAGTCAAAAAATTTTAAAGAAAAAGCCAACCAGAAAAAAAGTCCTAAACTTTTGACAAAACAAGAGCAGGTTTTACAAAATAAAGTTGAAGAATTTTGAGTTAAAAAGTCAGTATTGTATAAGAATAAAGTTGTGAACTTTTGAGGAAAAAAGTCAACATCTTACATGAATAAAGTTGTAGAATATATAGTCAATATTTTAATAAAATAAATTTAAGTTTTGAGAAAAAATTAAGTTGTAGAATTTTGAGCAAAGAGTCAACATTTGTGAAAAAAGTCCTTCACTTTTGAAGAGCCAAGTCCAGATATTATGAAAATAAAGTTACAAAATTCTGAAAAAAAAAATTATGTTATGAGAATAAAGTCATAAACTTTTAAGGAAAAAAGTCAACATTTTACAAGATTAAAGTTGTAGAGCTTTGAGAAAGTTTACAGGAAAGGTTTTTTTCCCTGTAAAACTTCAACCTTTTGTCATTTTACCACTTTTTTCTGGTAAAATAAACAATTACTCATATTATGACTTTATTCTCGAAAAATTACGACTTTAGTCTAAAAATTTTTACTTTGAGTACAATTACAACTTTTTTCTTAAAACTTTACGACTTTGGTCTCATAAAATTGCATTTTTTACAATTATTTTACAACTTTACTTTTTTAAGAACTTATTTCTCAAAACATTATAACTTTATTCTTGTAAACCTGTGACTTTTTTCTCAAATTTTACAACTTTGTTCTCATAAAATTGTGAATTTTTTCTCATAATTTCATGACCTTTTTAAACTTCTTTTTTTCTAATAAAATTTTCTTCAAATTTTAAAACTTTATTCTCATATATGACTGTATTTTCTTTTGAATGGTGGCCCTAATACTCTGTCATAGAGATCAGTAATATCCCCCACAAACCAAAAGCACCTTTAAGTTCAACTAAAAATTCAGTTCAAACTAAAGATACAGACATAAAAACTGAATGTATAACATTTTAGGGGAAAATGAGCACATCTGGTTTAAGATCAAATTAGTTAGTTAAAACGAAATGTTACCACAAATCTTGCTTTGGAATGGATCAGACTAATATGCAATATTTAAAAAATATAAATAAATTATGGAATCACAAGTTCTTTGACAAAAAAATGAATAAATTAACCTGAACCAGATTCATGGATGATAAGCAGACGCTTTTCCTCAAGCTGCAGAGAAAGAGGTGAGGTATGAGGAGGAGTGATAAACTGACAACAATAAAAAAAAAAATCTTAAAAAAATAGTCATTGTATATTTTTTCATGACTGTTTAAAATAAAAACATACAAAAACAAATGATTCAAATGAAGTTGTTCTGCAGTGGTTTTAAGGCCTCAAACATAATAATTATGATCCATTAAAAAACCTTCACATCATTATGTTACAGTCTTCAGTGTTCAGATCATCCCGTCCTCTTCTGCCCCCTGCTGGCAGACAAAGGCCTTTCTTTACAGCTTTTCTTTTTGAATTCAAAAGCTACATTTGGCTAAAAAAGGCACCAAGAAAATGTCAATATTTTTAATTTGACCCAACAATAAAACTAAAGAGGACACAGGAAGCTGACTCTGGAGTTTGAATGTACAGGCAGGACCTGCGGCGTATTTGTTAGCAGTTGTGTAGTTTTGTCGTCTTACTTCCTGTTGTAAGTGAATGTACTTGAACAGTCAGTAACGGGGGAGTATGCAGTACCTACAGACAGTTTTTTCTTGATGAATCACAGATTGGAGCTCTGACCTAACACCCGTGAGTCCTCGGCGGGCGACGGCGTCCGATCGACCCTCGCTCAGGTTTCCACCTTGCCGAAGCTGCCGTCCGGCGGCCGGTAGTGTTTGGGGAAGGCCTTGAGCTGCAGAGAGTTGAAGGCGTACTTCCTGCAGCCGACGTTCTTCACCGTGTTCTCCCGCCGGCAGCCCTCGCTGAGGAGACACAAACCAGAGTGGGCGGAGTCAGAAAGACCAAAAACGAGCAAAAGGGCGTGAATGTTGGAGATTTTTTCTTTAATTTTTGCAAGAAACTGATTCAAAGTGAGCAACCAGAAGTTTGTGAGTTCTCCACGTCGAGGCACAAAACTTTTATTCAGCCAGAAATGTGATTTTTGACGCACAACACGGTTCAGGTTTGAGCTACACAGAAATTTTAGCTGTAAACAAAACACAAATATCATTCTATCATTTTCCATTCCATATTAAAGCATATCAAAGACCCTCCTTAAAATATAAACATAACATAATGCTCAGCAGGATTCTTAGGTTTAACAAACAATAACAGAAGATGCACAAAAATGCATTTTAAGTTATGGAAAAAGTGAACAAAAACATCCAAACGACACATTTTCTTTGATATAAAGTGACAATAATTGCACAAGCATAAATATTTGGCAGATATCGTATATAGTAAATAATTTATGACAAATAACTTAAGCAACACAAGGATTTATATACAGTACAATTACAATAATATCTCTGATGAATTCAAATTATTCATAAAAAAAGATTGCAAAAGTAAAATAGTTACTTTTCAAGTACGACTGGGAAAAACATTTAAAAGAAAAAGAACTTTATTGTAATAATATATTTAATAGATATGTAGCTGATAAAATTGCTTTATTAATATATTTTCTTTACGTTTTGGAAAAATAATGAGACCTCTCCTTCTGCCATATTTCTATGTAACTGCACTTCAAACAGATGCAAATTTGCACCAATGCTAATAAGGATTTATATTTTCATAAGACTTTCCTAAAAATGTAAAAAAAAAATTATAAACTTTAAAGACATTTTTGTGCAAAAGTCAAGAACTTTTAGCATAGACATGATAAAACCTAACAACATATCAGAGGCTAACCATAACTAGCTTAAACGTTTATATTAATTAATAATTAATGAATTAAATAATTATATTTGCAACAATGCTCACTGGGATTGTTAATATATTTTTTAAACACTTTAATAAGGGACATTTAAAAAACATAGTTAAACATAGTTATAGTGTAGCTTTTAACAGAGGCTAATTCACATGAACTAGCTTACCTCCCAAAACCACAAACTTCTATGTGAAAACAAATGATAGTTACTTTGATTTACTGGGGGAAAGTTCATTAATCATTTTTAGAACATTTATTAAAAATACATTAAATGTTTTATGTAAAGGAAATTATTTTTACATAGCTAACCTTTAGCAAACATGGAAAAAAAAGAAAGATGAAAAAGGCGGGAAACTAAAAGGCCTATTTGTACCCATGCTAACTGGGATAGAAACTATTTTTTTAATTAAGTAAATTAAAAAAAAAACAGAAATAGTTAACTTTAAATAAATGAATGTGGTGAAGTTTAGCATTTGGCTAAAGCTAGCCAATTTCAGAGGCTAATAAATATTACGTAGTTTAACTGTTAATACATCAGACTTTCATTTGAAAGCAAATACAGGGGGTGGGCTTAATTTATCTTATCAATTACAAAAAATATTTTGTGCACTACAAAGATTTTAACTGACTACACTTAGCCAGCATGTTAAAAAAGGCAAAAACCAAATAGCTAGCCTAGCTTAGGCAGAAGCAAACAAACAAAGGCCTAAGTACTCATAAATGCAGGACGCAATCCATTTCATTTTCAAAATACAAAAGTAAAAATTGCATTTTTATTGAAATTTATGGTATTTTATTTCTACATTGTTAGTGAAATAAATTAGGTGAGCCTGGAGATTTCATTTTTATTTTATGTTGGTTTCTTTTTTGGGTAAATGTATAATTTCTTAGCGTTAACAAGTATATAGTAAATATTGATTTGTAAGCATATGATTTTAATTCCCTGCTTTCTTTAGTCTAAAATGGACAGATACATTCATGTTCTCTTTCAGTACAAATATAGAATTAAACAATTTAGGATGATCTCAGAGAGCAAATACTGTTTGTTTTTGGCAGCCATCAGAAACTGGAGACCCCCAGGGGAGGACAATTCAATTTGTTTCTCTGCAGGCCTATTTGTGGAGGTGACTGATACTTTACAGGATATTGATTCTTAAACTGCAGAATTCCTGTAAAATAAAAAGACTAATTGTTGCTACATTTTAAAAAAATCTATATTTTACATGACTTAATGGAATTGTTTAAAGGATAATATTACATTCACTTAAATTTGTTTTAATCAATGAAAACACTTAAATAAGACGACATTGCACTTTAAATAGCATGACATTGCACTTTTTGTGAGCAAAATCGAGCAGTTAGACTGTCAATACGATATAAACCTGACTTTTTGGCACAAGCATGAAAGCATCAATGGAAGCCGCCTCCCTCTCTGTGCATAACGCTATAAAGCTAATAAACGTGGAACAGCTTTAACATCTGAAGATGCTCTCCTGCATAATGAACAACCTGGATTCCCTAAAATCAACATCCTGATACCCTCAAAGTTCCAGCTCCTCCCACCGAGCTGCATCTCAAAGAGAACTAAAAGTGGGCGTGGCTCCATTTTAGCTCAAATGGGCTTTTGTAAGCGGCCCACCCAAACTGCAAAAGTGCACAAGTTAAATAAAAACTCCTACTTCCTCCAAAACAGGAAGACTAATTTAAACTAGAAGCGAGTATTCACTTTGGCACCAAAATAAAAGCTTTTGTTTCCTTTGCATGAGTAAGTTAAGTGCAAAAAGCGTATGGAAGACAAAGATAGAGAAAACAAATAAAAGACTTTTGTTATAAAAGCTACACTGGGTCTGTCCTGAAGCTAGATTTGGATGCTATAGATATAAGTAGCTGGGTTAGAGTTAGCTAAAGACAGCAGTGTCATCCGCATAAAGTGAAACCAGCACATGTTCTTTTGGTGGTTTTATACCACACAATCCCTGTTAACTTTTAAAACAAAACAAGGTTTCTCCTGAATTCAAAACTTAAAGTCTTTATGATTAAATACTTGATTCAAAACACTTTGATCTTTTAAAAATTAACACGTTCAAGGAAAGTTAAATACAGAAACGTTGAGGAAAGAGGGGAAAAAATTAGGTTTAAACAAAATATGGGAATTTTTTTATATCAATCCAATTAAATATAAATTGGTATTTTTTTTTTCCACAAAATTCATTTTGATTAGAGATTTTTTTAGCTAGAGGAGTGCTATTGATCAGTTTTTCAAATTAAAGCTTCAGAACGTGTTTGTTTTCCACTCATCAGATTCAGTCCGAATGAGAAGTTGTAGATTTTCAGTCCAGAAGATCAAAGACTGAAGATGAAAGGGGCGGAGCCTTGAGAAACGGGCGCTAGCAGCACAAAGCCCTTTGAGTGGCGGTTAGCCAGCGGTGATCCGTGTGGACGGTGGTTTCAAAACCACGCTGGGTTTGTTGTGTGGGGGCGGAGTCACAAGTCCTTCTGGGAAAGCGTCCCGGTGCTCAGCTGCAGCGCAGTTTGGCCAAGAGGAACGCCACGGTGAGGAAGATCCACACCACCAGCAGGCTGGGGCTGAGTGCCAGCAGGGGGAGGGAGTACAGGAGGCTGGGGTCCAGGCGCAGGTCGCGCACCGGCAGCAAGCCGCTCAGGTTCTTCTGGATCACGCTCTCCCTTGTCCCGATGCTGCCGGGGTCACAGGGGGGCGGAGATGTGGAGGCGGGGAGGGGGGGCAGCAAATAAAGATGGAGACGATCAGGGAGAGGGGCGGGGAGGAAGTAAACAGATGGCGTGCAACACATGCGGGCGCACATGATGGCAAACAGAATCCAAGGGGTGGCATCACAACAGCAATGTTCATTTCATAAACAAAAACAAAATGAACAAACAAAGAAAATTTGAGCAGAAATGATGTAACCAAACAGAAGGATGATGTTCCAGGAAACAGAGGAAGGAAAAGAGAGAAAACAGAGAAATTAAGAAAAGGTTTCCAGGAAAGGAAAGCAGATGGTTCCACCATGTTTATCTGTTCCTAAGACATGGGATGAAGACAGGAGAGGAAGAGGAGGGAGGCCTTAAGGGATGAAGACGCACTACTGTGTTTTAAAGCTGGCTAGAAGAAAAGAAACGAGGAAGAAACGGGATAAACGTCGAGCTTCCCAGCCAGTAAAAATAAAACTTGTTGTTGGCTAAAGAGGCGGGGCATGGGGGGTGGAGGTGGGAGGGGTTTGAAGATGAACCATAAACATTTCTGCGAGTCTCAAAACAACTTTAGACAAACAACAACAACAAGAACTTTCACTTAAGACCATCAACACAACAAGTCTCCTCAACAACAGCAGGAATTAACTGATTAGTGGACTGGTTGATTGATTAACTGATTGATTGATTAACTGATTGATTGATTGGTTGATTGATTAGTAGATTGAGTGATGGTTGATGATTGGGTGATTGGATTATTGATGGGTTGACTGGGTGATTGGTTTGTTGATTAAGTGATGGTTGGTTGATTCCTGATTGTTGGTTGATTGGTTGGTTGATTGGGTGATTGATAGGTTTATTGATTAGGTGATGGTTGGTCGATTGATTGGTTCACTCAGTGATTGATTGGTTGATTGATTAGGTGATGGTTGGTTGACTGGGTGATTGGTTGGTTGAGTCAATGATTCATTGGTTGATTGATTAGGTGATGGTTTGATGATTGGTCGATTGATTGATTGATTCAGAGATTGATTGGTTGTTTGATTAGGTGATGGTTGATTGATTGATTGATTCAATGACTGATTGGTTGATTAATTAGGTGATTGTTGGTTGATTGGGTGATTGATTGATTGGTTGATTGAATGATTGATTGATTGATTGGTTGGTTGGTTGACTCAGTGATTGATTGGTTGATTGATTAGGTGACGGTTGGTAGATTGGGTGATTGATTGGATGATTGGTTGGTTGACTGGTTGGTTGATTATTTGTTTGTTCATTCATTATTTAAGATTTCAGCCCAAAGATTTTTTTAATGCTTCAGTTTCTTGTAAATCTTAAATTGTGAGCTAGAAACTGATCAGGGTGGAGACTCTAGAGGTCTGCAGTTGAAGCCATAAAGCTTTATCGTGACTCTGTATTCCATCATAGCAAAAAAAAAAAACAAACTAGCGCCACCTTGAGGTTGACAAAGACCAAAATATGATCTTTATGGACATAAACTTTTGGACTTATGAAAAATAAATAAAGATTCAATAAAAATCTATGGTTAATCATATTGAGCTACAAGATAATGTAAGTCTAAATCAAGTGTTTCATTCCTCGAAAGGTGTTCTATATAAAAAACACTTGTTAGTTTGTCTCAACATTTTTCACAACTTTATCATCTGTAAAGAATTAACAAACTTTTTCAAAACCTCTTTTTAAACATCACGTTGAACCACTTAAATGTGAAAAACAGAATTCTGCTTAACTTTTCCCTTAAAAGTTACAGAAAAGCAAAAGCTAAAAATATCAGATGCTAACTTCAGCCTCAATCATCCCGCTCTGTGGTGAGACGACATTTTTCCAACTACAACACTTCCAGATACGTTTCCAGATGATTCACAAATACCTGAACACTCCGTACTGTTAAAACGTATTTTGAATCTGACTTGGAGTTCATATTAAAGTAAGATATTTTTTTTACACAAAGCCTTCCTAATCTTGATTGTACTCTAGTAGATTCTGGTTTTTAGAGAACCTAGATCAGGTCATGTTCTGGAGAAGATGAAAGTTGCAGTTTTAATAGAAGTATCCAGAGGATTGAAACATCCAAAACAGTATAAAAGTATTTCTATGCTTAAAGATGAATGTTTTCCACCATTTCTGTTGTACTTCTTTGTGGCAAAACCTTAAAAAGACAAATCTTTACAGTGGAGGGATCTTCATCCAGGTGGGGAATCCTTACCTGCGCATGCAGTCGAGCGCCTGCGTGAACACCTGCGGCGCCATGCCGTGTTCGTGCTGCAGGATCAGGCACTGCTCCAGTGTCACCGACATGGCCGTGCGGTCTTTGGCGCTCTTACAGCTGGTGAACCGAACGCCGTTGAGGCGGCGGCATATCTGAAAGGAGGAACAACGTTGGTGTGTTTGGTCTAAAAACCGGTCCAGGATTTCTATCAGACCCCGACTCTGGAGGAAGATTTTTACCTCGGCCGCCTGCCAGAGGATGTCGACGTTCTTGTTCTTTCGAGCGTTGACGTTTTGTCCCAGAAACCTCAGGAGCTCAGGAAGGCAGGTCTGGGAGCGGGACCTCGGGAGACCTGGACGGAAACGAGGTCCGTCAACACAAGACTGAAGAATTAGAGAAGGATCTGGTGTGGGCCTTACACCTGTATGTTCTCAACAATTGAAAAATTTCCAGATTTTAATGTGCAAACTTGTCACTGATTTTTTTAAATTTAAAAACAAATCTTGTGTTAAAGAAAAGTCTTTAAAAATGTTTGTAAAAATAAAATTAGTTTAAAGCTCAGAAAAATAGTCCTGCGATGGCTTAGACCAGTGGTCCCCAACCACCGGGCCGCGGACCGGTACCGGGCCGCAGACCCATTGC
>NW_023416912.1:52899-63809 GCF_002922805.2 Oryzias melastigma | reverse complement strand
GCCCCAAAAAGGTTGGGGACCACTGGCTTAGACCATGCAGAGTAAACCCCGCCTTTGTCTGAAAGTGGCGAGGATAGGCTCCAGCAACCGTGTGATATGACGTGTCTAGAAAACTCACATCTAGAGTGGATCATACTCACAGTCTTCAGGCAGGACTTCTTTGAACTGTTCGTAGTAGGAGTTCAGTCTGGACAGACTCTCTGTGTTGATGATCTCCTGCAGTGACGTGTCTCCAAACCTGACGGAACAGAGGATGGCGTTTACGCTTTTATTCCCTCCGCGGGCGGAGTGACGGAGCGGTTCCTCACTTCTCGGCCAGCGTCTGCTGCTCGTTGATGCCGACGTTGAAGTGGACCGGCTGCACCCTCAGCAGCATGCCGCTCTGGATCTCCCGCGGCAGCGCGTCGAACATGGTTCCCGGCAGCGGGATGCGCACGTTGAAGCCGTCCCGGTTTCCCGTGATGATCGGCAGCAGGTCGGGGGCGGAGCTGCTGGTCGCCTGGGTGACCTTAAACCAAAAGGAAAAGGAAAACAAATGATGTTGCAGGAATGTCTTCTGTCTGGTGTCTCTGTGAGTTAACTCTACCTTAAAGGTGACGTTCCGCAGATCCATGACGCCGACGCTCATGTCCTCCAACATGCCGAGCTCCTCCCCTGCACAACAGACACACACAGGTCAGAGTCTGCAGCCGCCGGTGGCTGAAAGCGGCAGCCAAAGCATACCGTAGGTGCTGAGCAACGACTCAAACTGAGCCAGCAGGCCGATGGTGTAGAGCTGTCGCAGGAACCCGTTGTCACGGAGACAGTTCCTCAGCTTAATGATGAACCCGCAGATGAGAGCGGTGAGCTGAAACAAACAAACAAACAAACAGCATCAGAGACAGTTTCTGAAGAAGAAAAGCTGTTTCACAAACGGATCTTCAATCAGATCAAACTTTTATTCCTAAATTCCTCTATACTGTTAAAAAATATCCCTCTAAACAACACAAATATCTACAAATATTCTTGTTACATTAATTACAGTCTTAGTAGTAAATATATTTCCTGGGTTAATTTGAAAAATAAAGAAATCTATGTAACAGAAGAGCAAAGAAAGACTGACAAAGTAGTTTTATATTTCCTAGAAAACACTAAAGATAAAATATTTGGTCATTTTGCTACTAATTACATTTAGTTTTGAAGTTATTTCAACCAGCAATAAAAGAGCAGAAAAATAAATTTTAGACACAAAGAAATCTTTTTTTTTTAAAGTATTTTTGATTCAGATTTAAATTAAATTGATTCTAATGTGGCACAAAAATCCTAAAGTTTATGTTTTGCTTTTAAAGCGTCAGAAAACAGTGGCTGCAAGCCTGTTTGGATGTAATTTAGTATTTAAGAGGTTCATCAGGGCTCTATACTGGGGCCCCTTAATTTTTATTTTTGGGATAATATTTAACGATCGTCCACTTTCAAGGGCAGACGTTTTATGCTGCTGATGCAGTCTTATATAATAAATATTATATTAATACTATAAGCCTGCCACAATTTAGCTTCACAAATCCATAAATAGCAGAGTAGCTGAAAAAAAATATAAAATCTTTATTAGTAAAAAAATAATTAAAAAAACCCAATATGCTGTTTTATTAACAACACAATGATGTTTATTGTTTAGGTATTTATAAGATTTCTTAAAACATATTCAACATGAATTGACTGTATAAATATTTTGAGTTAAATGGTACTTCACTTTGTCATTTCGGAGGTAGCATGTGTTTTTTAAAACATTTCTGTAAATGTATCTTCTAATCTGTTCCTACACACAAGTAAAAACAATTACTACAGCTGATTTTGAAGTCACGTTGAACTCTATAAACCCTCAAGGCATTAAATTATATAGTGTTTTACTTTTTTGCTTTTTTAGACCTGGAGCTTTAATTTTTTGTTTTTGTGACCTAAATTTCAGCTAAAGGAGTGAACATAAATAAAGCACTGACATATGGTTTGTAATTTTTTGTGGATATTTTATGACTGAATGAACAGACATGTGAGTGTCTGAGGCTGCAGCTGTGTGAAAAACAGACTTTGCTCTGATGGAGTGATAGAGTGACGCTGTAAAACGCAGCAGAGCAGCTGAATCTGAGCTCTAAACGAGCTTTCAGAGCTGCACAGCAGCTGCAGAGCGATGGACCTCTGCTGCTACATCAGCAGAATTTACAGACAGTCGACCTTCAGAGGAGCGCATTAGCATTGGTGCTGACCGTTTGGCAGAAGACGACGTCGCGGCGGTACTGCAGCGTCACGTCCATGGAGATGGTGGGGGCGCTGTCCTGCATCAGCAGGAACACCATGGACTGCTTGGCCTTGTTGCTCATCATGGCGACGCACTCGCTCAGCGTGGTGAGGAGGGGGTACAGCGCCTCGCTCCACTCGCCTGGGAAACACGACCAAAAAGCTCCGGCTTACAAGAGTCAGTCAGAAAACTTAAGATTCAAACATTTTTATGACATTTTAGGACTAAAGTAATAAAAAAAGAACAAAAATAGAAAGAAAAATGTCACTGTAAAATGTGTTTCTTAAAACTCTAAACCACATTTTCATGCTTATAAAATCCCATTTCTTAGTACTGCTTTTAAACTTCAATGATTTTCTTAATTTGTAACTCAAATTAACAGCATGATTTATAGTACTTATTTGTTTTCCTGATTGTAAAATTGAATTTAAGAGGTTTAAGCGTCATTTTATGACCTTTTGATCCCCTTTTGACCCTCCCCCACTGGCTGAGCAGCTGCTGCACGCCACTCACTCTCCACTTCTAAAAAAAGATGTACTTTTGTCAAATGGCGGCTTTTCCTTTATTTATCTCCATAGCAACCATTTTATGTTTTGGTCGCCTGAGGATGACTCTCAGATCTATGTCATTTTTAGACAAATCGGCAAAAGTAAATTTTTTCATTTCCTTGGCAACAGAGGATTTTTGTTAACCACACCCAGATTTCTGATTGGTTCAATGTCATACCATTTTTGCTTGAGACAACGACTCATATATTACATTGTAACAATATTCTTGTAAGAAAAATGTGCAAATGACAGGGGAACGCCACTTTTTGCGAGCTCGCCACCCTAAGGCCGTTCAAAATCTACAAAAATTAAAACCAAAATTTTTTCCCCCCTCAAACAGCTTCCCAATGACACTAGAGGAGAGTTAGAAGGCGATAGATCAAAATCCTTAAAAGGAGTTTAAGTTTAAGCTGGTACTGATAGTGAAAATTCAAGATGGCGCCATCTTCCTGAGGTCAAAGTTCAACTAAACTTCAGTTGTGGTTGTAGACTTAAACTGATGGCATGTTTCACACATGTTTCACACACGTCACAAGCTCCATCAAGATATTAAATATATAATTTTAGGGCATTTCTATCAAACAAACAAACAAAATAATAAAAAAATCAGCTCAAAATCACATAAATACAATTACAAAATAAAAGCAGAAGGAAAGAATTGTGTAAAAAAAACACTCTTCAAAGCATCAAGAAAAGGGAAAATGAAACGCAGATAGTGGCAGAGTCTGCAAGCACAGAAGCAGCTGATCAAGCTTTAGTCACATGACCCGTACGGGTGTTAATCCATTCGGGTGGTGCGGGTTTTTGGGTTGTCTGGAAGGTCGTAAACAGGAGCGGTCGCAGCTTTGTGTTCCCTTGAGGCTCGTACAGCCAACTCAAGAGACGTCATAGTGGAATGTACTATTGATGTGTGTGTGGTAAACACATTGTGAAGTATTTGGACGGCTAATGGAAGTTCCACGCACTAATGATGCACAGCTAATAGTGTCGTACAAGCACCGTACTGATGAATAGAGTGTAGTGTAAAGGCACCATACGACAGAATAACCTGTACATTCACTTTATGATACCCTTAACACATGCACAACAATGGTATGTTCCATTTTCAATGAGCCTCAAGAGAACTGCAAGACACACCTGCCGCTCCTCTTTACGACTCAGACAGCGGTCTACGACCTTGATGTTTTATGTGGGCCGCCTGCATTCACGTTTGACTCTTTTCTCCTGCAGACAACCCAATTCAACCAGTTAAGCAGCGCGGACGAGCACTGCAAAAAGGACCAGCCTACTTCCTGTGGCTCACCTCTCAAGTCTGTGAGCTGCGACTAAAATCCTACAGTTTCTCAACTAACAGAACTCAGGTCTTGTTAGTTGCAACTCAGGTCTCGTGGATAGCGACTCAAGTCTTGATGGCCACAGCTCAAGTCTTGTGGGTCGCGACTCAAGTCTACTGGCCAGCAATTTGAGTCACTTTGGTCAAAACTCGAGTCTCCATTACCACAACATGCATGTCACTGGTTGCAACTTGAGTCTCGCAGGTCGCAGCTCGCGTCTTGTGGGTCGCGACTCGAGTCAACTCGCTTGCAACTTAAGTAGCGTGGGTCGGGACTCGAGTCTCCCTTACCACGATTTGTGTCTCGTGGGTCAGGACTTGAGTCTCCATGGCCGCAAATCACGTTTTGTGAGTCGCGACTCGAGTCTTGTTGGTTGTGGCTCAAGTCTCATTTGTCGTGGCTCAAGTCTAGTTGGCCGCGGCTTGAGTCATGATGATTATGGTTTACTTCTCTTGGGTTGCAACTCGAGTATTGAGAGTCACAGCTCAAGTCTTGATGGTCGTGACTCGTCTCGTGGGTCACAACTCATGAGATTTGAGTCGCGACCCGCGAGACTTGAGTCAGGTGATCCTCCGGAAATGGGTCGGAGCCGTTTGCAGCGCTTGATGTCTCTCCTGTTAACGGCAAATGAGACTAGGACTATCGCGACTGTTTGTAAAAACATTATTTAAACTTCTCAGTGTTTCAGTTTTTTCTTAAGGGAGCAGAAAAATCTCAGAAAACTGCTGGTCAGCGGTTTAAGTTTAGACTTCCACCAGGCTCTGTTAAGACAGCAGAACCTTTTCATTGGGTGGTGGAGTTGACATCATAACGCTGACTGTTGAAAACCTACAGCCATAAGCTAACGTTTTGCTGGAAGGAGCGTGGGCGGGGCTCTTACCTGGGTACGCCTCCTCGGCACAGGGGCTTCCGTCTGCAAACGTGCATGATTGACAGGCGCTGTGAGCAGCAGAGACACTCGCAGAAAAACACTGCAGTCAGGGGCTAAAGGTCCATACTCCAACCCATCAGAAAACCCAACTCAATATTTTTGTTCAAAAATTGGTAGATTTTTTTTTGCCTCAACTTTATATGTTTCAAAATAAAACAAAGAAAAGCTGCAGACGAGCTTTACTTTGAAATAGGTATAGACGTTGCGCCCCGGCTCACATCAATATGAACAACAGCAGCAAAAATGGACATAAAATGAAACTAAAAGTCATATGAAAAGAGAAGATAGAAGAAACGTGTTCAGCAGAGTAGAAATGAAGGGAAGAAACAACATACAGCTGTCCTGCTTTTCAGATGAAAGGATGAGTGAAGAGGAAGAGGAGGATGATGAGGAGGGAGCGGGCGCCTCGGGGGTGGAAGGGTAATCCTGGGAGCCGCTTCCTGGGTTGATCCAGAAAGCTCGCGCCTCTCCTTTCACATGAAGAGTTGTGAGATGAAAAGACTCGAACGCTACAGAAATGAGTGGAACTTTTTGATGGAAACGGGGTGTGAGGGTGTTACCCTTTTTAGAGTCGCCGCCCTGCGGGTCGCTCTGGGTACTGGTCTGCCGGCTGATGCTGGGTTTTCTGTCTTTCTGGAGCAGCTTGTCCACCCGCTGGATGATGCACTCCAGAGACTTGTCCACGTTTGACCACACCTTCTCCTGGAAGACAGGAGACGCATCTCTACTGAGTAAAGAGGTATTACTGTGAGCAGGAGTTGCTCCTCTAATCATCGTTCAAACTACTCGACTTCCTGGTCTTCAGACGAGTGTTCCTCGACTTTTAAATGTGAATAAACTTAATCTATAGGTATTAAATTGTCTTGTTTTGGTATCAGCAAAAATCTTCTTTAGTTTTTCCAGAAGCACCAGAAGTGAAACGATATGCTTTTTCCTCGGTCTACCTCTTAGCGTGAGATAGTTTCTTTTTGAAGACCCACTAAGGAGATCTGCAGATTCTCACAGCCGACGTGCAATGACTGTTAATACACAAATATCAAAGAATACTGCAGATGTATGTATCTATGAGGATTTTAGAGGAAGGTAGATGTAAAATATTTTATGTAAGTTTGCTACGCAAAAATTGCAACGCAAAAGTTGCAACATAAAAGTTGCAATGTGAAAGTGGCCACCTAAACGCTGTCAAGTGAAAATTGCAACGTGAACGTGGTCATGTGAAAACTGCAACGCAGAAGTTTCAACATAAAAGTTGCTCCCTAAAAGATGTCATGTGAAAACTGCAACGCAAAAGTTTACACATACAAGTTGCAATGCAAAAGTTTACTACATAAAATTTGAAACGCAAAAGTTTGCTATGTAAACGCTGCAACGCATGTTTGCTACATAAAAGTTGCTATGTAAAAATGCTACGCAAAACATTGCAACATAAAAGTTGCAATTTGAAAGTTGCAAAATGACGTAAAAGTTTTTACGTAAAAGTTGCAATGCAAACATTCCAACGTAAAGGAGCTATGTGAATGCTGCCATGTCAAAGTTGCCACCTAAAAGTCGTCATGTTAAACTGCAACTTGAAGATTGCCACGTAAAAGTAAAAGAACACAATTGTTTGATATGTAAAAGATGTTACGATAACTTAAGTTGCAACGTAAAGTAGGTATGTAAATCTTGCCAGATAAAAGTTGCCAGCTAAAAGTTGTCGTGTGAAAATTGTAACATGAAGGTTGTCATGTAAAAGTTGCTACATAAAAGTTGCAATGTGAAAGTTGCCACCTAAACAGTATTGTTAAATAGTTTGCTACGTAAAAGTCTCAACGTAAAAGTTTGCTAAGTAAAAGTTGCAATGTGAAAGTTGCTATATAAAAGTTGTCATGTGAAAAAAATTGCCAGGTAAAGGTTGCCAAGTAGGAGTTTCTATGTAAATTTTGTCTTGTAAAAGTTCTAACAGAAAAGTTTGCTACTCAATGTTGCTAGTTTTAAGTTGCAACGCTAAGTTTTAAAACATATATTTCTGCTTTGTTGTTTGAATGGCTACATAAAAAGAGTTTTTACTGAATAAAACACACTAACAAAAGTTTCCTCAGAGTTGTAAATCTAAAGGAATCGTTGGTTCGTGACTAACATACCCACTCCTCTTCGTGCCAGTCCACGTGCAGAGAAGACCGGCTGTTGGAGCCGCTCCACTTAGCTAGCAGCGTGTCCTGATCGTTGCGCAGAACGACTTGTTCCGAATCGGCGGATGGGGACGCCTTGGAGGCGATGTACTCCGGCCGTGCTGCGTTCAAGGCCTGGATGGCCGAGGCCAGGAGCTTACAGTCGCACACCGTCACAAGCTGACGTGTCTGAGGAGACGACAGAGACAAGGTCTGAGGTTGGCTTGACAAATAAAAACAACAGAACCATCAAATCCAACAGCCTTAGACACCTTATCGGTCAGAATGGCGAGAGTCCTCTCCAGGCCGCTGGCGGATCGGTCTTTGGCGGCTCGGGAAAGCCTCTCGGCGTAGTAGCTGACCTGAGTCTTGAGAGTGTTGACGTGGGAAATGATCTCTTTGGCTCGGACTATGTCCTGGGGTATGTAGACGATGGACTGTGAGCTGGAGAGGGCGCTGTTGCAGGAAGAGGTTTGAATCAGAGCGGGTCCGGTCTACACTCGTGGAGGTTTGACAATCTTTGTGAGGTTTTTTACAAATCGTTGATCTGTTGGTCGTATATGACGGCGTTAGAGACCCACGTTTAGTGTTTCCATGCACATGCCTGCTGCCTACAGTGGGCTTAACAGCTAACAATAAAAACTCTTAAATTTAGAACAAAACCTGTTCTTATACTACATCAAAGCGTTAGTCACATGACCCGTACGGGTGGCTGACCTGCCTGATGCTGCAGGTTTTTCGGTTGTTTGGGATAATGGAGGGTTGTAGATAAGATCCAACATCCTAACCCTTTAACACATTCTTTCGACTATTGTAACTCTTCAACCGTTAATGCAATTATCGTCTTTCAAGCGGATTCTGAAGCGAAGAAAAGCAGACTTGCGCTGATACGCAACACTTTACAGTGTGATTTGTTTGCACAATCAACGTAAATAGCAGATTAAGATAATGGCGCAGAGAATCCGCTGATTCACAGGGACCGTGTTAATAAGCAAAGACAACATATATCGAGTGTGTGGTTTTTAGGTGTTGCTAGCGCAGGTGTGACTTGCAGTTCTGTTGAGGTTCATTCAGTCACCTTGATGGACGTCATGAAAATGGAACGTACCATTGTCGGCGGTTTCGTAAGCGTATCGAGAAATATTAGTGATTCTACGTACACGAGATGCGTGTTCTAGAGCATTCTGAACGTGGGTTCTTGCATGCAATGTTCACACTGGACTGTTGCTCCCTATACTAGCACATGTCCGTCACCTTAAGTTAGAAGACACTTGCCGTGAAATATCGAAGCGCCACAAATCCAGATCGAGACCATTTCTTTCACGGCTCTATTCCGGTGTCGCAAAGTTCTAGTCGGGGAAAAAACTACTGATAAATTAATTTATCCCCCATGATCAATGATCCAAGATGCACATTGCTGCACGGATTTAGAAAATTAAGAGCGAACAGTCACTTAAAAATATTCTTAATAATAATAATGAAAGCACACTCAGGGTATCATCTCGCTCTATACAATATCCTTGCTTGTTAATAACAGACTCACTATTTCTTCTTGTCGAAATCATGCCAAAATGATTTATTTCAAACGTGTCACACATGGGAAACCTTGTTTTAATCAGAAAAAGTTTTTCTAGGCCGTGTGCACAATTCTATTCTAATCTGATCTTTGATCCAATCGAGGACATTTTGCACTTGTAAAAGCAGCTATAGATTCATATATAGATTATTAATGTATTTCTGAAGAAATGTGTCTAAATGTGTAAATTCAACACTGAATTGAATTGAATTAGGTGGAAAATTGCCACCTAAAAGTTGTGCAAAAACTGCAAAGTGAAGGTTGCCACGCAAAAGTTTGCTACATAAAAGTTGAGCAAAAGTTTGCAAAGTAAAAGTTGCAACTTAAAGTTGCAATGAAAAAGTTTGCTACATAAAAGTTGACATGATAAAATTGCAATGTAAAAGTTGCCACATAAACGCTAAA
Organism: Oryzias melastigma; assembly: GCF_002922805.2. Lineage (NCBI taxonomy): Eukaryota > Metazoa > Chordata > Actinopteri > Beloniformes > Adrianichthyidae > Oryzias > Oryzias melastigma. Next base: position 54,593 of record NW_023416912.1, on the reverse strand, counting down.
GTTTGATAGGTAAATGTTGCTACGTAAAAGTTGTAATGCAAAAGTTGCAACGTAAAGTATGTGAATGTTGCCAGGTAAAAGTTGCCGCCCAAAATCGGTCAGTTAAAACTGCAAAGTGAAGGTTGCCATGTAAATGGTGCAACGCAGAAGTTTGCTAAAGAAAATCGGAATGGAATCGATCCAGGCTCTGGTGAATCTAATCGAATCTGGAAATTATCGGCGATACCCCGCCCTAGTGACTGCGCACAGATGTTGAGGTGTGCTGATACGGAAGTACACAAACAACACCCTGATTGTTCAATTTCCTTTTTTTTAACAGTCAGGCTGCATGTTAGGCATGATTAAAACAATCTGTGACAGTAATGATCAATATTACGCTGATGATAACTTGATATATGTGAACACAATGCAAAGGGCTCCATTCAATTAGTCGACGTGAAAGGGTTCATCTTACAGTTCAATGCAGAAAGCAAAAGTCTTCATTAAACTTACTCATGTAGGGTAAGCCATACGAGTATCCCACAGGCTGACGATAAATTAGCAATTTATTGTGCAGGCCTAACGCACTTATCGCGCAAACATCCATACGAAACCCCTTCTTCATCCTGACGTGATGTTTAAGTGTTCATTATGACACGTCGCCTGCAGCATACCCATAGAAAAAAAGTATGTGAACGTTTTCTCTTTATGGGTTCAATGAGCGGTCTTCAACTTTACTATAGACCCGCACACAGTCGTATTCACCCGTATGGACAGTTGTGACTAAGGCTTAACAAAATGTGCTTAGTGAGTCAGATTTGCCACAATTTAAAAAAAACATTAAAATAAAGCAGTGAAATGCAAATATTGAAATGAGAAGACACAAATCAGGAGCAGAACTCACCATTCCTCCTCAAATATGCTGATCAAAGAAAATAAAACCAAAAATTAAGAGGAACTGAAGAATCAATGCTTCCATTTCATGTCAAACTCAAGTTAAACTCAAAAGCATGAATCAAGCAGAAAATCAATTAAACTGAAAGGAAAAGTTTTAAGGCTGGTTTCCATTTCTCTTTAAACTTACTGTTTCTTTGCCTCCTCAAACTTCTGAAGGTGCCGCCTCAGTCCGCCGCTTTTGAAGCCGCGGCAGTGAGCGGCCGGAGCGCCGACGGTCAACACGTCGTAGGTGTGCTCTGGAGGAGGACACGAAAGTCAGCGAGAACGTTGAGCACAACAAGAAGAACGCCAGCGGACAGACGCATCACCAAAGCCCAGCTCGTCCTGCACCCTCATCCTCTGGACGTGGAGGTTGGTCGGCACGAACTCCAGCTTCCTGTCCGCCTTCAGGTTGCTAGCCTTGAAGGAGGGACCTGGTGGGCGGGGTCACAGCAGAAGAAGAAGCTGATTCTACCGGACTCAAACTCCCTGAAATGCTTCAAAAGAAAGCCGACCTCTGTAGCCGTTGAGGTCGGACAGCGCCTCCTGGTACGCCAGGATGACGGTCTGGTACTGAGACACGATCTGCCTCCTCTGGTTCTCCCAGCAGGGGGACAATTCTCCAAGATCCTCCAGCTCACACACCCTGAAGACACCACTGTTTATGGAGATGCTGCAGCGGCAAAAACGCAGCTAAAAAAAAGTCTAAAATAGATATTAAAAACTAAGAAATGTATGTGTATAAATATAATTATGGCCCGCAGCATCAGGTACTGATG
>NW_023416912.1:52607-52788 GCF_002922805.2 Oryzias melastigma | reverse complement strand
AAGAAATGTATGTATATAAATATATTTTTAGTTATAATTTGGACCAGTTATTTGGGTTATAGTGGTTCTATGTTAACCAAAACAACCAAACTTTATTTTTAAATATTTTAGAATGTAGTTTATTAGTTTGCCTTAAACTGCAAAAGAAACATCATGTTTTGAAGCACCTTCTCACCACACA